>NW_026652705.1:0-25574 GCF_009828535.3 Hylobates moloch
GAGGAAGCTTCTGGGAGTCTCCATTGCGATTATGAGGAAGCTTCTGAGAGTCACCACCCCGATGATGAAGCCTCTGGGAGTCACCAACCAGATGAAGAAGCTTCTGGAATTCATCACCCCAATGAAGAAAGTTCTAGGATTCAGCAATCCCGTGATGAAGATTATGGGAGTCACCACCGCATTGATGATGAAAATTCTGTGAGTGTCCACACTGATGATTATGAAGTTTCAGGGAGTCAACACCCCGATGATGATGAAACTTCTAGGAGTCACCCCCCAAATGATGGCAAAGCTTCTGGGAGACACCACCCCAGCGATAAATGTTCTGTGAGTCACCACCGTGATGATGAAGCTTCTGGGAGTCACCACCCGGATGATGAAACTTCTGGGCGTCCCAACACTGATGATGAAGCTTCTTGGAGTCCCCACCCCAATGATGAAGGTTATGGGAGTCAATACACCAATGATGAAACTTCTGGGAGCAACCACCGTGATGATGAAGCGTCTGGGAATCACCACCCCTATGATGAAACTTCTGAGAGTCACCACCCTGATGATGAAGATTTTGGGAAGCACCACCCTGATCATGATGCTTCTGGGAGTCACCACCACGAAGATGTTGATTCTTCTGGGAATCACTACCCCGATGATGATGAGGAATCTGGGAGTCACCATCCCAATGATGATGAAGATTCTGGGAGTCACCACCAAGATGATGATGAAGCTTCTGGGAGTTACCACCCCTATGATGATGAAGCTTCTGGCAGTCACCAACCCGAAGATGAAGAAGCTTCTGAGAGTCCAAACCCCGATGATGAAACTTCTCGGAATCATCATCCCGATGATGAAGTTCCTGGGAATCACCACTGCGATGATGAAGCTTCTGGGATTCACCACCCCGATGATGAAGCCCTGGGAGTCAACAACCCGATGATGAAGCTTCTGGGAATCACCACCCCAATGATAAATCTTATTTGAGTCACGACTCAGATGAGGATGAAGCTTCTGGGAGTCACTACCCCGATGATGAAGCTTCCGGGAGTCACCAACCCGATGATAAAGTTTCTGGCAGTCACCACGCCGATGATGAAGCTTCTGGGACTCACCAACCAGATGATGATGAAGCTTCTGGGAGTCACCACCCTGATGAATATGAAGCTTCTGGGAGTCACCACCCCAATGAAGAAGCTTCTGGGAGTCACCACCCTGATGATGAAGAAGATTCTGGGAGTCATTACCGTGATGATGAAAATTATGGGAGTCATTACCCTGATGGTGAAGGTTCTGGAATTCAAAACACAGATGATGAAGCTTCTCGGAGTCACCACCAGGATGATGAAGTTTCTGGGGTCCACGAAACCGATGATGAAGCTTTTGGGAGTCACCACCCCAATGATGACGTTTCTGGTTGTCACCACAATGATGATGAAGTTTCGGGGAATCACCACCCCGATGATGAAACTTCTGGGAGTCTCCACCACCATGATGATGAAGCTTCTGAGAGTCACCACCACGATGATGAAGCTTCTGGGACTCAAGACCCCGATGATGAAGCCTCTGAGAGTCACCAATCCGATGATGAAGCTTCTGAGATTCATCACCCCGATGATGAAACTTCTAGGATTCACCAACCTGATGATGAATATTCTGGGAGTCACCACTGCAATGATGATGAAGATCCTGGGAGTCACCACCCCGATGATGATAAAGCTCCTGCGAGTCACCACCCCGATGATGATGAAGCTTTTAGGAGTCACCCACACATTGATGATGATGAAGATTCTGGGAGTCACCACCTCGATGATGATAAAGCTCCTGCGAGTCACCACCCCAATGATGATGAAGCTTTCAGGAGTCACCCACACTTTGATGATGATGAAGCTTCTAGGAGACACCATCCCAATGACCAAGGTTCTATCAGTCACCACCCCGATGATGAAGCTTCTGGGAATAACCACTCCGATCATGATGAAGCTTCTGGGAATCACCTCCCCAATGATGAAGACTCTGGGATTCACCACCCCGATGATGAAGCTGCTGGGAGTCAAAACCCCGATAATGAAGCTTCTGGGAGACACCAACCCGAAGACGAAGCTTCTGGGAGTCACCATCCTGATCATGAAGAAGCTTCTGGGAGTCATCACCGTGATAATGAAAATTATGGGAATCATTACTCTGATAGTGAAGGTTCTGGAATTCAAAACACTGATGATGAAGCTTCTCAGAGTTGCCACCAGGATGATGAAGTTTCTGGGATTCACCAACCAGATGATGAAGCTTTTGGGAGTCACCACCCCCATGATGAAGCTTCTGGGTGTCACCACAATGATGATGAAGCTTTGGAGAATCACCACCCCGATGATGAAACTTCTGGGAGTCTCCACCCCCATGATGATGAACTTTCTGAGAGTCACCACCCCGATGATGAAGCTTCTGGGATTCAACAACCTGATGATGACGCCTCAGGGAGTCACCAACCCGATGATGAAGCTTCTGGAATTCATCACCCTGATGATGAAACTTCGAGGATTCACCAACCCAATGATGAATATTCTGGGAGTCACCACCACGATGATGATGAAGATTCTGGGAGTCACCACCCCAATGATGATGAAGCTTTTAGGAGTCACCCACCCAATGATGATGAAGCTTCTGGGAGACATCACCCCAACGATGAAGGTTCTGTGAGTCACCACCATGATGAAGAAACTTCTGGGAGTCACCACCCTGATGATGATGAGCTTCTGGGAGTCACTACCCCGATTAGGAGGCTTCTGGGAGTCCCCACATCGATCATGAAGCTTCTGGGAATCACCTTCCTGAAGATGAAGTCTCTGGGATTGACCACCTTGATGATGAAGCTGCTGGGAGTCAAAACCCCGATGATGAAGCTTCTGGGAGACACCAACCCGATCATGAAGCTTCTGGGAATCAAAACCCCGATGATGAATCTTCTGGGAGTCGACACACTGAAGTTGAACAATTTAGGAAGCACCACCCTGATCATGATGCTTCTGGGAGTCACCACCCCAATGACGATGCATCTTCTGGGAGTCACCACACCGATGAAGCTTCTGGCAGTCACCACCACGATGATGATGAAGCCTCTGGGAATCTCCATCGCGATGATGAAGCTTCAGAGAGTCACCACCCCAATAATGAAGCTTCTGGGAGTCACCACCCCAATGATGAAGCTTCTGGGAGTCAACAACCTGATGATGAAGCTTCTGGGAATCACCACCCCGATGATGAAGATTTTGGGAATCACCATCCCGATGATGAAGCTTCTGGGAATCACCAACCCAATGATGAACCATCTGGGAGTCACCACCCTGATGATAAAGCTTCTGGGAGTCACCACCCTGAGGATGATGTTCTGGGAGAAACCAAATCAATGATGATGAATCTTCTGGGAATCATCACCCCGATGACGGTGAAGCTTGTGGGGGTCATCACCCCGATGATGATGACTTTTCTGGGAGTCACCACCCTGATGATTATGAAGCTTCTGAGAGTCACCACCCCGATGATGATGAAGCTTCTGAGAGTCACCACCCCGATGATGATGAAGCTTCTGGGAGTCAAAACCCTGATGATGAAGCTTCTGGGAGTCACCAACCTGTTGTTGAAACTTTTGGGAATCACCAACCTGATGATGAAGCTTCTGTGAATCACTACTCTGATGATAAGGATTCTGTGATTCACCACGCCGATGATGATGAAACTTCTGAGGTCACCACCATGATGACGAACCTTCTGAGATTCACCACCGTGATGATGAATCTTCTGGGAGTCACAACCCCGATTCTGAAACTTCTAGAATTCTCCAACCAGATGATGAAACTTCTGGGAGTCACCACCCCTATGATGAAGCTTCTTGGAATCACCAACCAATGATGAAACCTCTGGGAGTCAACACCCCGATGACGAAGATTCGGGGAGTCACCATGCTGATGATGAAGCTTCTGGGAATCTCCACCACGATGATAAAGCTTCTGAGAGCCACCAACCCTATGATGAAGCTTCTGGATTTCACCAAACCGATGATGAAGCTTCTGGGTGTCACCACACCAATGACGATGAAGCTTCTGGGAGTCACCACCCCGTTGATGAAGCTTCTGAGAGTCAAATCCCCAATAATAAAGCTTCTTGGAGTCACCACCCCGCTGATGAAGATTCTGGGAATCACACCCCGATGATGAAGCTTCTGGGAGTCACCAACCAGAAGATAAAGCTTCTGGGAATCACCACACCGAGGATGAAGTTCTGGGAGTCACCAACCTGATGAAGATGAATCTTCTCGGAGTCACCACCCCAATGATGATGAAACTTCTATGAGTCACCACCCAGATGATGAAGAACCTTCTGGGGGCCACCACCCCAACGATAATGAACCTTCTGGGAGTCAGCACCCTGATGATGATGAAGCTTCTGGGAGTCACCACCCTGAAGATGTTGAAGATTCTGGGAGTCATAACACCGATAATGAAGCTTCTCGGAGTTACCACCCCGACGATGAAGTTTCTGGGAATCACCACCCTGATCATGAAGCTACTGGAAGTCACCACTCCGAAGATGAACCTTCTGGGAGTCACCACCCAGATGATGAAGATTCTGGGAGTCACCACCTCGATGATGAAGCTTTTCGGAGTCCCCATCCTGATGATGATGAAGCTTCTGGGAGTCACAATCCCGATGATGAAGTTTCTGGGAATCACCACCTTGATGATGAAGCTTCTGGGAGCCACCACCCTGATGATGAAACTTCTGGGAGTCACCACCCTGATGATGAAGCTTCTGGGAGTCACCACAATGTTGATCAACTTCTGGGAGTCACCACCCAGATTATGAAGCTTCTGGGAGTAAAAAACCCGATGATGAAGATTCTGGGATTCATCACCCCGCTGATGAATGGTCTAGGATTCACCACCCCAATGATGAATAATCTGGGATTCACCTATGCGATGATGATGAAGTTTCTGGGAGTCACAACACTGATGATGATGAAGCTTTTAGGAGTCACCTCCCCGAATATGATGAAGCTTCTGGGAGACACCACCCCAGTGATGATGATTCTGTGAGTTACCACCTCGATGACAAAGATCCTGGGAGTCACCACAACGATGATGAATTTTCTGGGAGTCACCACCCGGATCATGTAGCCTCTGGGATTCACCACCAAGATGATGAAATTTCTGGCATTCACCACTCTGATGATGAAGATTTTGGGAAGCACCACACTGATCATGATGATTCTGGGAGTCACCACCCTGATGATGATGAATCTTCTGAGAGTCACCACCCTGATGATGATGAAGTTTCTGAGAGTCACCAACCCGACGATGATGAAGCTTCTGGGAGTCACCAACGTGAAGATGATGAAACTTCTGGGAGTCAAAACCCTGATGATGAAACTTCTCGTAATCATCATGCCTATGACAAAGTTTCTGGGAATCACCACTGTGATGACGAAGCTTCTGGGATTCACCACGCCGATGATGAAGCTTCTGGGAGTCACCACCACGATGCTGAAGCTTCTGCTAGTCAACATAACGATGATGAATCTTCTGGTAATCACCGTGCCGATGATGAAATTTCAGAGTATCACCACCCCGATGATGAAGCTTCTGGGAATCATCATCACGATGATGAAGTTTCTGGAAGTTACCAACCCTTTGAAGATGAAGCTTCTGGTAGTCAAAACCCCAATGATAAAGCTTTTGGGAGTCACCATCCCGAGGATGAAGTTCTGGGAGTCACCAACCCGATGACGATTAATCTTCTGGGAGACAACACCATGATGATGAAGATTCTGGGACTCACCACACCGATGATGAAACTTCTAGGATTCACCACCCCAATGATAAATCTAGGATTCACCACCCAGATGATTATGAAGCTTCTGGGAGTCACTACCCCGATGAAGATGAAGCCTCTGGGAATCACTACCCGATATTGAGACTTCTGGGAGTCACTACCCTGATGATGAAGCTTCTGGGAGTCACCACCCCGATGATAAAGCTGCTGGGAGTCACCACCCCAATGATGAAATTTCTGGGAGTCACCACCCCGATGATAAAGCTTCTGGGATTCACCAACTCGATAATGAAGCTTCTAGGAATCACCACCCAGATGATGATGAAACTTCTGGGAGTCACCACCCAGACGAAGATGAAGCTTCTTGGAGTCACCACCAGGATGACGAAGCTTCTGGGAGTCAACACCCAGATGATTAAGAAGCTTCTGGGAGTCCTCAAAGCGATGATGAAATTTATGGGAGTCATCACCCTGATTATGAAGCTTCTGGGATTCAAAACACTGATGATGAAGCTTCTCAGAGATACCACCAGGACGATGACGTTTCTGGGATTCACCAACCTGATGATGAAGCTTTTGGGAGTCACCATCCGGATGATGAAGCTTCTGGGGGTCACCACAATGATGAAGCTTCTGCGAATCACCACGTCGATGATGAAACTTCTGGGAGTCTCCAGCACGACGATGATGAAGCTTCTGAGAGTCACCACCCCAATGATGAAGCTTCTGGGATTCAACACCCCAATGATGAAGCCTCTGGGAGTCACCAACCCGATGATGAAGCTTCTGGGATTCATCACCCTCATGACAAAACTTCTAGGATTCACCACCAGGATGACGAATATTCTGGCAGTCACTGCCACGATCATGATGAAGATTCTGGGAGTCACTACACTGATGATGATGAAGATTCTGGGAGTCACCAGCCTGATGATGATGAAGCTTTTAGGAGTCACCCCATGAAGATGATGAAGCTTCTGAGAGTCACCACCCCAATGAAGAGGCTTCTGGGAGTCCCCACACCGATGATGAAGTTTCTGGGAATCACCTCCCTGATGATGAAGATTCTGGGATTCACCACCCTGATGATGAAGCTGCTGGGAGTCAAAACCGCGATGATGAAGCTTCTGGAAGACACCTATCTGATGATGAATCTTCTGGGAATCACGACCACGATGATGAAACTTCTGGGAGGCGCCACCCCGATGATGAATATTTTGGGAAGCACCACCAGCATCATGATGCTTCCGGGAGTCATCACCTCGATTATTATGAATCTTCTGGGAATCACCACCCCTATGATGATGAAGCTTCTGGGAGTCACCTCCTTGATGAGGATGAAACTTCTGGCAGTCACCACCATGATGATGATGAAGCTTCTTGGAGTCACCACCCCAATGCTGAAGCTTCAGAGTCACCACCCCAATAATGAAGATTCTGGGAGTCACCACGCCAATGATGAAGCTTCTGGGAGTCAACATCCTGATGATTAAGCCTCTGGGAGTCACCACCCTGATGATGAAGCTTCGAGGAATCACCACTACGATGATGATGAATCTTTTGGGAGTCACCACCCTGATGATGAAGCTTCTAGGAATCACCACTACGATGATGATGAATCTTTTCAGAGTCACCACCCTGATGATGATGAAGCATCTGAGAGTCATCATGGCGATGATGATGAAGCTTCTGTGTGTCACCACCCAGATGACGATGAAGCTTCTGGGAGTCATCACCAGGAGGATGACAAAGATTCTGGTAGTCCCTATCCCGAGGATGAACTTTCTGGGAATCACCACCCCAATGATAAAGATTCTGGGAGTCACCACCCCAATGATGAAGCTTCTGGGATTCAACAACCTGATGACGAAGTTTCTGGGAATCACTGCAATGATGATTAAGCTTCTGGGAATCACCACCCTGATAATGAAGCTTCAGGAAGTCACCACCCCCATGATGATGAAGCCTCTGTGAGTCGCCACACCAAAGATGAAGCTTCTCGGATTCACCACAGTGATAAAACTTCTGGGAGTCACCACTCCGATGATGAAGCTTCTGGGAATCACCACCCCAATGATGAAGCTGCTGGGAGTCACCAACCGAAGATGAAGCTTCTGGGAGTCAACACCTCGATGATGAAGATTCTGTGAATCACCACCCTGATGATGATGGTTTTGAGAGTCAACACCCTGATGATGATAAAGCTTCTGAGAGACACCACTGTGATGACAAGGCTTCTGGGAGTCCCCAACCCAATGATGAAACTTCTGGGATCCAACACCCTGATGATGAAGATTCTGGGAGTCACCACCGTGGTGATGAGGTAGCTTCTGGGAATCACCATCCCTATGATGATGTGGCTTCTGGGAGTCACCACCCCAATGACAAAACTTCTGGGAGTCACTACCCTGATGATGATGAAGATTCTGGGAGTCAGCACCCCAATGATAAGGGATCTGGGAGTCCCAACCCCGATGATGAAACTTCTGGGATTCTCCACCCCAATGATGAATAATCTACAATTCACCATCCCGAGGATGAAGCTTCTGGGACTCAAAACCCCGATGATGAAACTTCTGGGAGTCAATACCCGATGATGAAGCTTCTGGGAATCCACACCCTGATGATGAAACTTCTGGGAGTCGCCACCCCGATGAGGAAGATTTGGGAAGCACCACCACGATAATGATGCTTCTGGGAGTCACCAACCTGATGACGATGAATCTTTTGGGAGTCACCACCTCGATGATGATGAAGATTCTGGGAGTCACCACCCTGATGATGATGAAGCTTTAGGAAGTCAACACCCCAATGATGATGAAGCTTCAGGGAGTCACCTCCCCAAAGATGATGGTGCTTCTGGGAGTCACCACCCCGATTATGAGGAAGCTTCTGGGAGTCATCACCCAGATGATGAAGAAGCTTCTGAGAGTCACCACCCCGATGATGAACTTTCTGGGAATCACCACCCCTATGATGAAGCTTCTGGGAGTCACCACGATTATGAAGCTTCTGAGAATCACCACCCTGATGATGAAACTTGAGGGAGTCACCAACCCAATGATGATGAAGTTTCTGAGAGTCACAACCCTGATGATGAAGCTACTGGGATTCACCACCCTGATGA
The DNA here is from genome assembly GCF_009828535.3 of Hylobates moloch. Classification (NCBI taxonomy): domain Eukaryota; kingdom Metazoa; phylum Chordata; class Mammalia; order Primates; family Hylobatidae; genus Hylobates; species Hylobates moloch. The sequence continues at coordinate 8,945 of NW_026652705.1, forward strand.
TGAAGATTCTGGGAATGAACACCCCGATGATGAAACTTCTGGGAGTTCCCACCCCGATGATGAAGATTTTGGGAAGGACGACCCCGATGATGATGCTTCTGGGAGTCACCACCCCGATGATAATGAATCTTCTGAAAGTCACCCCGATGATGATGAAGCTTCTGGGAGTCACCACGGCGATGATGATGAAGCTTCTGGGAGTCACCACCCCGATGATGATGAAGCTTCTGGAGGTCACCACCCCGATGATGATGAAGATTCTGGGAGTCCCCAACCCGAGGATGAACTTTCTGGGAATCACCACCCCGATAATTAAGCTTCTGGGAATGACATCCCCCCCCGATGATGAAGCTTGTGGGATTCACCACCACGATGAAGAAGGTTCTGGGTGTCACCAAAACGATGATGAAGATTCTGGGAATCACCACCACAATGACTAAGCTTCTGGGAGACACCACCCTGATGATGAAGCTTCTGGGGTTCACCACCCCAATGATGAAACTTCTGGGAATCACCAACCCGATGATGAAGCCTCTATTAATCACCACCCTGATTATGAAGCTTCTGGGAGTCACCACCCTGATGATGAAGCTTTTGGTAGTCACCAGCACGATGATGAAGATGCTGGGGCTCACCACCCCAATGAAGATGAAGCTTCTGCGAGTCATGTCCCCGATGATGATAAAGCTTCTGGGAATCACCACCCTGATGATGAAGCTTCTGGGAGTCACCACCCCGATTATGAAGCTTCTGAGAGGCACCACCACGATGAAGAGACTTCTGGGAGTCATCAACCAGTTGATGAAGCTTCTGGTAATCACTAAACCGATGATGAAGCCTCTGGGATTCACCACTATGATGATGAAGCTTCTGGGATTCACCACCCCATTTATGAAGCTCCTGGGATTCACCACTTCGGTGATTACAAAGCTTCTGATCACCTATGATGAGTCTTCTGTGATTCACCACCGCCATGATGAATCTTCTGGGAGTCCCATCACCAATGACGAAGCTTCTGGGAAACACCACCCCATTGATGAAGCTTCTGGGAGTCACCACCCTGACAATGAATATTCTGGGATTGAACACCCCGATGATGAAGCTTCTGGGAATCACCAAAACGATGTTGAAGCCTCTGGGAGTCATCACCCTGATGAAACTTCTGGTAGTCACCACGCCAATGATGAATCTTCAGGTAATCACCACCCCGATGATGAAGCTGCTGGTATTCACCACCCCGATGATCATGAAGTTTCTGGGAATCACCACCCCGATGATAGTAAAGCTTCTGGGAGTCACCACACTGATGATGAAACTTCTGGGAGTCACCACCCTGATGATGAAACTTCTGAGAATCAACAGCCTGATGTAGAAGTTTCTGGGAGTCACCACCCCAATGATGAAGCTTCTGGGAGTCACAACAATTTTGAAGTTTCTGGGAATCACCACCCCGATGAGGAAGCTTCTGAGACTCACCACCGCAATGACAAAGTTTCTGGGATTCACCACCCGGATGATGAAGCTTCTGGAAATCACGAACCCGATGATGAAGCCTCTGGGAGACACCACTAGGATGATGAAGCTTCTGGGAGTCAACACCCTGATGATGAAATTTCTGGGATTCACAACCCCGATGATGAAACTTCTGGGAATAACCACCCCGATGAGGAAAATTCTGGGAGTCACCACACTGGTGATGAAACTTCTTGGATTCAAAACCCCAATGATGAAGCTTCTCACAATCACCACCCCGATGATCAAGTTTCTGAGAGTCACGACAGCGATGATGAAACTTCTGAGAGTCACCACCCCGATGATGTAGCTTCTGGGATTCAACAACCCGATAATTAAGCCTCTTGGAGTCAACAACCCGATGATGAAGCTGCTGGGATTCATCACCCCGATGAAGAAACTTCTGGGATTCACCACCCCAATGATAACGATTCTGGGAGTCACCACCGTGGTGATGATGAAGCTTCTGGGAGCCACCACCCTGATGATGAATCTTCTGGGAGTCAACACAATGATGATGAAGCTTCCATGAGTCACTGCCCCGATAAAGACTATTCTGGGAGTCACCACCCCGATGATGATGAAGCTTTGGGAGTCACCACCATGATGATAATGCTTCTGGGAGTCCCCACCCCAATGATGAAGCTTCTGGGATTCACCACCCCGATGATGAAGATTCTGGGACTCAGCATCCCGATGATGAAGCTTCTGGGAGTCAAAATCCAGATGATGAAGCTTCTGGTAGTCATTACCCAGATGATGAAGCTTCTGGAAATCAACAACCCGATGATGAAATTTCTGGCAGTCGCCACCCTGAGGATGAAGATTTTGAGAAGCCCCACCCCGATCATGATGCTTCTGGGAGTCACCACCCTCATGATGGAGAATCTGGGAGTCACCACCCCGATTATGAAGCTTCTGGGAATCACCATCCCAATGAGGAAGCTTCTGAGATTCAATACCCTGATGATGATGAAGCTTCTGAGAGTCACAACCCCGATGATGAAGCTTCTGGATGATAAAGTTTCTGGGAGTCACCACCCTGATGATGATGAACCTTCTGGGAGTCACCACCCCGATGATAAGGCTTCTGGGAGTGCCCACCCTGACGATGAATCTTCTGAGTTTCAACACCCCGATGATGAAGATTCTGGGACTCACCATCCTGAAGATGAAGCTTCTGGGAGTCAAAATCCCGATGATGAAGCTTCTGAGAGTCACTACCCAAGATGAATTTCTGGGAATCCACACCCTGATGTTGAAACTTCTGGGAGTCGCCACCTCAATGAGGAAGATTTTGGGAAGCACCACCCCGATGATGATGCTTCTGGGACTCACCACCCCGATGATGATGAATTCTCTGGGAGTCACCACACCAATGATGATAAAGCTTTTTGGAGTCACCACCCCAATGATGATGAAGCTTTTGGGATTCACCACCCTGATGATGATGACGCATCTGTGAATCAGCACCCAGATGATGAGGAAGCTTCTGGGAGTCACCAACCCAATGATGACGAAGCTTCTGGGAGTCACCACCCCGATGATGAAATTTCTGGGAATCACCAACCTGACCATAAAGCTTCTGGGAGTCACCACTCCAATGATGAAGCTTCTGGGAGTCACCATCCCGATGATGAAGCTTCTGGGAGTCACCACAATGATGATGAAGCTTCTGGGAATCACCACCCTGATGATGAATCTTCAAGGAGTCAACACCCCGATGATGATGAAGCTTCTGAGTTACCATCCCGATGATGATGAAGCCTCTGGGAGTCAGCATCCTGATGATAAATATTCTGGGAGTCACCACTCCGATTATCAAGCTTCTGGGAGCCACTTCCCCAATGCTGAAGTTTCTGAGAATCCTACCCCGATGATGAAACTTCTGGGATTCACCAAACCGATGATGAAACTTCTGAGATTCACAACCACGATGATGTAGCTTCTGGGAGTCACCACCCTGATGATGAAGTTTCTGAGAATCACCGTACACATGATGAAGCTTCTGGGAATCACCACCCCATTGACGAAGGTTCTGGGAGTCACCACCCCGACAATGAATCTTCCGGGAATAAACAACCCGATGACGAGGCCTCTGGGAGTTACCACCCTGATGATGAAGCTTCTGGGAGTCACCATCCTGATGACGAGGTTTCTGGGAGTCACCACCCCGATTTTGAAGCTTCTGGGAATCACCATCCCAATGATGAAGCTTCTGGGAGTTACCACCCTGATTATGAAGTTTCCGGGATTCACCACCCCAGATATGAAGCTTCTGGGAATCACAAACCCGACGATGAAGCCTCTGGGAGTCACCACCCCAATAATGAAGCTTCTGGGAGTCACCAGCCCGATGAGGAATCTTTTGGTAATCATCACCCCTATGATGAAGCTGCTGGGACTCACCACCCCAATGATGATGAAGCTTCTGGGAGTTACCAAACCGATGATTATAAAGCTTCTGGAGTCACCACTCCAATGATGAAACTTCTGGGCATCACCACCCCGATGATGAATCTTCTTAGAATCACCACCCCGGTGATGAAGTTTCTGGTAGTCAACACCCTGATGATGAAGCTTCTGGGAGTCACCAACCCGATAATGAAGCTCCTGGGAATCACCATCCAGATGACGAAGCCTCTGGGAGTCACCACCCAGATGATGAAGCTTCTGGGAGTCTCCACCCCGATGATGAACTTCTGGGAGTCACCACCCCGATGATGAAGCTTCTGGGAATCACCACCCCGATGATGAAGCTTCTGCAAGTCAACACACCAATGATGATGAAGTTTCTGGGAGTCACCATCCAGATGATGATGAAGCTTCTCGGAGTCACCACACCGATTATGAATTTTCTGGTAGTCACCACCATGATGAAGACGAGGCTTCCGTGAGTCCCCACCCAGACGATGAAGCCTCTGGGAGGCACCATCCCGATGATGAAGCTTCTTTGTGACACCACCCCGACGATGAAGCTTCTGGGAATCACAACCCCAGTGATGAAGCTTCTGGGAGTAACCACCATGATGATAATGAAGTTTCTGGGAGTCACCATCCCTATGATGATGAAGCCTCTGGGAGTCAGCACCCTGATGATAAAGCTTCTGGGAGTCACCACCCTGATGATGAAGCTTCTGGGATCACCAGCCCGATGAAGAAGCCTCTGGGAATCACCACCCCAATTATGAAGCTTCTGGGAGTCACCACCCCGATGATGAAGCTTTTGGTAATCACCACCCCGATGATGAAGATGCTGGGGCTCAACACCCCGATGATGAAGCTTCTGTGAATCACTTACCCTATGATGATAAAGCTTCTGGGAGTCACCATCCTGATGATTATGAAGCTTCTGGGAGTCACCACCCCGATGATAAGGCTTCTGGGAGTGCCCATCCCGATGATGAATCTTCTGGGATTCACCACCCAGATGATGAAGATTCTGGGATTGACCATCCTGGTGATGAAGCTTCTCGGAGTCAAAATCCCGATGATGAAGCTTCTGGGAGTCACCATCCCAAAGATGAAATTTCTGGGAATCACCAACACGATGATGAAGCTTCTGGGAGTCACCACCCCGATGATGAAGCTTCTGGAAGTCCCCACTGCGATCATGAAGCTTCTGGGAGTCACCACAACGATGACGAATCTTCTGGGAATCACCACGCTGATGATGAATCTTCAGGGAGTCACCACCCCGATGATGATGAAGCTTCTGAGAGTTACCATCCCGATGATGATGAAGCCTCTGGGAGTCAGCATCCCGATGATAAATATTCTGGGAGTCACCACTCCGATTATCAAGCTTCTGGGAGCCACCACCCCGATGCTGAAGCTTCTGAGAATGCTACCCCGATGATGAAACTTCTGGGATTCACCAAACTGATGATGAAACTTCTGAGATTCACAACCGCGATGATGTAGCTTCTGGGAGTCACCACCCTGATGATGAAGTTTCTGAGAATCACCGTACACATGATGAAGCTTCTGGGAATCACCACCCCATTGATGAAGCTTCTGGGAGTCACCACCCCGATAATGAATCTTCCGGGAATCAACAACCCGATGACGAAACCTCTGGGAGTTACCACCCTGATGATAAAGCTTCTGGGAGTCACCATCCTGATGATGAAGCTTCTGGGAGTCACCAATCCGATTTTGAAGCTTCTGGGAATCACCATCCCAATGATGAAGCTTCTGGGAGTTACCACCCGGATGATGAAGCTTCCGGGATTCACCACCCCCAATATGAAGCTTCCGGGAATCACGAACCCGATGATGAAGCCTCTGGGAGTCACCACCCCAATTATGAAGCTTCTGGGAGTCACCAACCTGATGATGAATCTTTTGGTAATCACCACCCCTATGATGAAGCTGCTGGGACTCACCACCCCAATGACAATGAAGCTTCTGTGAGTTACCAAACCGATGATTATAAAGCTTCTGAGTCACCACTCCGATGATGAAGCTTCTGGGAGTCACCAACCCGATATTGAAGCTTCTGGGAATCGCCATCCAGATGACGAAGCCTCTGGGAGTCACCACCCAGATGATGAAGCTTCTGGGAATCTCCACCCTGATGATGAATCTTCTGGGATTGAACACCCCGATGACAAAGCTTCTGGGAATCACCAACCCGATGTTGAAGCCTCTGGGAGTCACCACTGTGATGATGAAGCTTCTGGTAGTCACCACCCCGATGATGAATTTTCAGGTAATCACCACACCGATGATGAAGCTGCTGGTATTCATCACACCGATGATCATGAAGTTTATGGGAATCACCACCCTGATGATAATAAAGCTTCTGGGAGTCAACACCCTGATGACAAAGCTTTGGGGAGTAACCACCCTGATAATGATGAATCTTCTGGGAGTCTCCACCTTGAAGATAATGAAGCTACTGGGAGTCAAAACCCCGATGATGAAGGTTCTGGGAGTCATCACCCAGATGAAACTTCTGAGAATCACCACCCCGATGATGAAGTTTCAGGGATTCTCCACCGCAATGATGAAGCTTCTGGGAGGCACCACCCCGATGACGAAGATTCTGGGAATCACCACCCCGATGATGAAGCTTCTGAGAATCACCAACCCGATGATGAAGCTTCTGGGAATCACCACCTGGATGATGAAGCTTCTGGGAATCACCATCACGATGATGAAGCTTCTGGGAATCACCATCATGATGATGAAGTCTCTGGGAGTAACCACTCTGATAATCAAGCTTCTGGGAGTCACTACCCCGATGATAAATCATCTGGTGATCACCAACCCGATGTTGAAACTTCAGAGAGTCAACACCCCAATGACGATGAAGCTTCTGAGAGTCATCACCCCGATGATGAAGTTTCTGGGATTCACCACCACGACGATGAATCTTCTGGCAATCACCACTCCGATGAAGACGAAGCTTCTGGGAGTCACCAACCTGATGATGAAGCTTCTGGGATTCACTACCCCGATGGTGAAACTTCTGGGAATCACTACCCTGAGGATGAAGCTTCTGGGAGTCAATAACCCGATGATGAAGCCTCTGGGAGTTACCACCTCAATGATGAAGCTTCTGGGAGTCACCATCGCCATGATGATGCTTCTGGCATTCACCAACCCGATGATGAAACTTCTGGGAGTCACCACCCCGATTCTGATGAAGCTTCTGGGAGTCACCACCCCGACAATAAGCTTCTGGGAGTGATCACTCAGATGACAAAGCTTCTGGGAGTAACCACCCTGATGATGAAGAAGCTTCTGGGAGTCATCACTGCGATGATATAATTTATAGGAGTCAGCACCATTATGATGAATCTTCTGGGATTCAAAACACCAATGTCGAAGTTTCTGGGAGTCACCACCCCGATGATGACGCTTCTGGGAGTCACCAACGTTATTATGAAGCTTCTGGGAATAACCACCCCAATGATGAAGCTTCTTGGAGTCTCCATTGTGATGATGATGAAGCTTCTGAGAGACAGCGCCCCAATGATGAAGCCTCTGGAATTCACCACCCCGAAGATGAAGCCTCTGGGAGTCACCAACCTGATGAAGGATCTTCTGGGATACATCACCCTGATGATGAAAGTTCTAGGATTCAGCAATCCCATGATGAAGATTATGGGAGTCACCACCGCATTGATGATGAAGATTCTGTGAGTGTCTACCCCTATGATTATGAAGATTCTGGGAGTCAAAACCCCGATGATGATGAAGCTTCTTGGAGTCACCCCCCAAATGATGGCGAAGCTTCTGGGAGACACCAGCCCAGTGAAAAAGGTTCTGTGAGTCACCAACCCAATGATGAAGCTAGTGGGATTTACCACCCCGATGATGAGGATTCAGGGCATCCCAAAACTGACGATGAAGCTTCTAGGAGTCACCACCCCAATGACGAAGATTCTGGGATTCACCATCCCGATGATGAAGCTTCTGGGAGTCAATACACCGATGATGAAACTTCTGGGAGTCACCACCTCGATAATGAAACATCTGGGAATCACCAACCTGATGAAACTTCTGGGACTCACCACACCGACGATAAAGATTTTGGGAAGCACCACCCTGATCATGATGCTTCTGGGAGTCAACACCACGTTGATGTTGAAACTTCTGGGAGTCACCACCCTGATGATGAAGCCTCTGGGAGTCACCATCCAAAGATGATGAAGCTTCAGGGAGTCACCAAGCCGATGATGATGAATCTTCTGGGACTTAACACCCTGATGATGATGAAGCTTCTGGGAGTAACCACCACGATGATGATGAAGCTTCTGGGAGTCACCAACCCGACGATGAATAAGCTTCTGGGAGTCCAAACCCCGATGATGAAATTTCTTGGAATCATCACCCCAATGATAAAGTTTGTGGGAATCACCACTGCGATGATGAAGATTCTGGGATTCACCACCCCGATGATGAAGCCTCTGGGAGTCACCAACCCAATGATGAAGCTTCTGGGATTCCTCACCCCGATGATGAAACTTCTAGGATTCACCAATCCCATGATGAAGATTGTAGGATTCACCACCACGATGATGACGAAGATTCTGGGACTATCCACCCAGATGATGATGAAGTTTCTGGGAGTCAACGCCCTGATGATGATGAAGCTTCTAGGAGTCATCTCCCCAATGATGATGAAACCTCTGGGAGACACCACCCAAATGATGAAGGTTCAGTGAGTCACCACCCCGATGACGAAGCTTCTCGGAGTCACCATCCCAGTGATGATGAAACTTCTGGGAGTCATGGCCCCGATGATGAGGCTTCTGGGAGTCCCTACACTGATGATGAAGCTTCTGGCAGTCACCATCCCAATGATGAAGATTCTGGGATTCACCATCCCGATGATGAAGCTTCTGGTGGTCAACACACAGATGATGAAGATTCTGGGAGTCACCACCCCGACGATGAAACTTCTGGGAATCACCACCCTGATGTTGAAGCTTCTGGGAGTCGACACCACGATGATGAAGATTTTGGGAAGCACCACCCTGATCATGATGCTCCTGGGAGTCACCACCCTAATGATGATGAATCTTCTGGGAGTCACCACCGCGATGATCACGAAGCTTCTGGGAGTCACCACGCTGATGATGATGAAGCTTCTCGGTGTCACCACCCGGATGCTGAGGTTTCTGGGATTCACCAACGCGATGATGAAGCTCTTGGGAGTCACCACACTGATGATGAGGCTTCTGGAAGTCACCACAACGATGATGAAGTTTCTGGAATCACCACCCCGATGATGAAACTTCTGGGACTCTCCACCGCGATGATGATGAAGCTTCTGAGAGTCACCACCCTGAAGACGAAGCTTCTGGGATTCAACATCTCGACGATGAAGCTTCTGGGAGTCACCAACCCGATGATGAAGCTTCTGGGATTCATCTCCGCGATGATGAAACTTCTAGGATTCACCACCCCAATGACGAAAATTCTGGGAGTCTCCAATGCGATGATGATGAATGTTCTGGGAGTCACCACCCTGATGATGATGAAGCTTCTTGGAGTCACAACTCTGATGATGATGAAGCTTTTAGGAGTCACTCCCCAGATGATGATGAATCTTCTGGGAGACACCATCCCAATGATGATGGTTCTGTGAGTCACCACTCCAATGACAAAGTTTCTGGGAGTCACCACACTGGTGATGAAGCTTCTGGGAGTCACCACCACGATTAAGAAGCTTCAGGGAATCATCACCCTGATGATGAAATTTCTGGGAGTCGCCACTCTGATGATGAAGACTTTGGGAAGCACCACCCTGATCATGATGCTTCTGGGAGTCACCACCTCGATGATGATGAATCTACTGGGAATCATCAGCCTGATGATGATGAAGCTCCTGGGAGTAACCACTCCGATGATGATGAAGCTTCTGGGAGTCACCACCCCGATGATGACGAAGTTTCTGGGAGTCACCATCCCAATGATGATGAAGCTTCTGTTAGTCACCACCCCGATGATGACGCTTCTGGGACTCACCACCGTTATTATGAAGCTTCTGAGAATCATCACCCTGATGATGAAGCTTCCGGGAGTCTCCATCGTGATGATGATGAAGCTTCTGAGAGTCAGCAACCCGATGATGAAGCCTCTGGAATTCACCACCCCGAAGATGAAGCCTCTGGGATTCACCAACCTGATGAAGGATCTTCTGGGATACATCACCCTGATGATGAAAGTTCTAGGACTCAGTAATCCCATGATGAAGATTATGGGAGTCACCACCGCGTTCATGATGAAGATTCTGTTTGTCAACCCCTATGATTATGAAGTTTCTGGGAGTCAAAACCCCGATGATGATGAAGCTTCTTGGAGTCACACCCCAAATGATGGCGAAGCTTCTCGGAGACACCACCCTAGTGAAAAAGGTTCTCTGAGTCACCACCCCAGTGACGAAGCTTCTGGGATTCACCACCATAATGATGAGGCTTCAGGGCATCCCAAAAGCGATGATGAAGCTTCTAGGAGTCAGTACCCTGATGATGAAGATTCTGGGAATCAACATCCCAATGATGAAGCTTCTGGGAGTCAACGCACTGATGATGAAACTTCTGGGAGTCACCACCCCGATGATGAAGCGTCTGGGAATCACCAACCCGATGATGAAACTTCTGGGAGTCACCACCACGATGATGAAGATTTTGGGAAGCACCAACCTGATCATGATGCTTCTGGGAGTCACCACCCCGATGATGTTGAATCTTCTGGGAGTCACAACCATGATGATGATGAAGCTCCTTGGAGTCACCATCCCAATGATGAAGAAGATTCTGGGAGTCACCAACACGATGATGAAGCTTCTGGGACTTAACACCCTGATGATGACGAAGCTTCTGGGAGTCACCATCCCGATGATGATGAAGCTTCTGGGAGTCACCACCCCGATAATGAAGCTTCTGTGAGTCACCACCCTGATGATGATGAATCTTCTGGGGTTCACTACCCCGATGTTGAAACTTTGGGGAGTCACTGCCCCAATCATGAAACTTCTGGGAGTCACCGCCCCGATGATGAAGCTTCTGTGAGTCACCATCCAATGATTATGAAGATTCTGGGAGTCACCAACCCGACGATGATGAAGCTTCTGGGACTTAACACCCTGATGATGATGAAGTTTCTGGGAGTAACCACCATGATGATGATGAAGCTTCTGGGAGTCACCAACCAGACGATGAAGAAGCTTCTGGGAGTCCAAACCCCGATGATGAAACTTCTTGGAATCATCACCTCAATGATGAAGTTTGTGGGAATCACCACAGCGATGATGAACATTCTGGGATTCACCACCCCGATGAAGCCTCTGGGAGTCAACAACCCGATGATGAAGTTGCTGGGATTCCTCACCTAGATGATGAAACTTCTAGGATTCACCAATCCCATGATGAAGATTATGGGAGTCACCAACACGATGATGATGAAGATTCTGGGACTATCCACACAGATGATGATGAAGTTTCTGGGAGTCAACGCCCTGATGATGTTGAAGCTTCTAGGAGTCACCACCCCAATGATGACGAAGCTTCTGGGAGACACCACCCAAATGATGAAGGTTCAGTGAGTCACCACCCCGACGATGAAACTTCTGAGAGTCACCATCCCGATGATGATGAACCTTCTGGGAGTCATGGCCCCGATGATGAGGCTTCTTGGAGTCCCCACACTGATGATGAAGCTTCTGGGAGTCACCACCCCGATGATGAAGATTCCGGGATTCACCATCCCGATGATGAAGCTTCTGGTGGTCAATACACAGATAATGAAGATTCTGGGAGTCACCACCCCGATGATGAAGCTTCTGGGAATCATCACCCTGATGTTGAAGCTTCTGGGAGTTGACACCCTGATGATGAAGATTTTGGGAAGCAGCACCCTGATCATGATGCTCCTGGGAGTCACCACCCCGATGATGATGAATCTTCTGGGACTCACCATCCTGATGATGATGAAGCTTCTGGGAGTCACCACCCCGATGATGATGAAGCTACTCGGCGTCACCACCCAAATGCTGAAGTTTCTGGGATTCAACAATGCAATGATGAAGCTTTTGGGAGTCACCGCACTGATGATGAGGCTTCTGGGAGTCACCACAACGATGATGAAGTTTCTGGAATCACCACCCCGATGATGAAACTTCTGGGAGTCTCCAAAACGATGATGATGAAGCTTCCGACAGTCACCACCCCGAAGATGAAGCTTCTGGGATTCAACATCTCGATGAAGAAGCTTCTGGGAGTCACCAACCCGATGATGAAGCTTCTGGGATACATCTCCGCGATGATGAAACTTCTAGGATTCACCACCCGGATGATGAATATTCTGGGGGTCTCCAACGCGACGATGATGAATGTTCTGGGATTCACCACCCTGATGATGATGAAGCTTCTTGGAGTCACAACTCTGATGATAAAGCTTTTAGGAGTCACTCCCCAGATGATGAAGCTTCTGGGAGACACCACCCCAATGATGATGGTTATGTGAGTCACCACTCTGATGACAAAGTTTCTGGGAGTCAACACCCTGATGATGAAGCTTCTGGGTGTCACCACCCCGAATATGAAGCTTCAAGGAATCATCACCCTGATGATGAAATTTCTGGGAGTCGCCACCCCAATGATGAAGATTATGATTATGATGCTTCTGGGAGTCACCACCTCGAAGAAAATGAATCTACTGGGAGTCACCAGCCTGATGATGATGAAGCTTCTGGGAGTCACCACCCCGATGATGATGAAGATTCTGGGAGTCACCACCCCGATGATGATGAAGCTTCTTGGAGTCACCATCTGTATGATGATGAAGCTTCCGGGAATCACCAGCCCAATGATGAAGCTTCTGGGAGTCTCCATCGTGATGATGAAGCTTCTGTGAGTCAGCACCCCGATGATGAAGCCTCTGGAATTCACCACCCCGAAGATGAAGCCTCTGGGAGTCGCCAACCTGATGAAGGATCTTCTGTGATACATCACCCTGATGATGAAAGTTCTAGGATTCAGCAATCCCATGATGATTATGGGAGTCACCACTGTGTTGATGATGAAGATTCTGTGAGTGTCTACCCCTATGATTATGAAGTTTCCAGGAGTCAAAACCCAGATGATGATGAAGCTTCTTGGAGTCAGCCCCCAAATGATGGCAAAGCTTCTGGGAGACACCACCCCAGTGAAAAAGGTTCTGAGTCACCACCCTGATGACGAAGTTTCTGGGATTCATCACCCCAATGATGAAGCTTCAGGACATCCCAAAACCGATGATGAAGCTTCCAGGAGTCACCACCCCGATGATGAAGATTCTGGGATTCACCATCCCGATGATGAAGCTTCTGGGAGTCAACACACTGATGATGAAACTTCTGGGAGTCACCACCCCAATGATGAAGCATCTGGGAATCACCAACCCGACGATGAATCTTCTGGGAGTCACCACGCCGATGATGAAGATTTTGGGAAGCACCACCCTGATCATGATGCTTCTGGGAGTCATCACCACAATGATGTTGAATCTACTGGGAGTCACAACCCCAAAGATGATGAAGCTTCTGGGGGTCACCATCCCAATGATGATGAAGATTCTGGGAGTCACCAGAACGATGATGATGAAGCTTCTGGGACTTAACACCCTGATGATGACGAAGCTTCTGGGAGTAACCACCACAATGATGATGAAGCTTCTGGGAGTCACCAACCTGACGATGAAGAAGCTTCTGGGAGTCCAAACCCCAATGATGAAACTTCTCGGAATCATCACCCTAATGATGAAGTTTCTGGGAATCACCACTGCGATGATGAAGCTTCTGGGATTGACCACCCCGATGATGAAGCCTATGGGAGTCATCAACCCGATGATGAAGCTTCTGGGATTCCTCACCCCGATGATGAAACTTCTAGGATTCACCAATCCCAAAATGAAGATAGTGGGAGTCACCACCACGATGATGATGAAGATTCTGGGACTATCCACGCAGATGATGATGAAGTTTCTGGGAGTCAACGCCCTGATGATGATGAAGCTTCAAGGAGTCACCTCCCCAGTGACGATGAAGCTTCTGGGAGACAACACCCAAATGATGAAGGTTCAGTGAGTCACCACCCTGATGACAAAGCTTCTGGGAGTCACCATCCCGATGATGATGAACCTTCTGGGAGTCACGGCCCCAATGATGAGGCTTCTGGGAGTCCCCACACCGATGATGAAGCTTCTGGGAGTCACCACCCCAATGATGAAGATTCTCGGATTCACCATCCCGAAGATGAAGCTTCTGGTGGTCAACACACAGATGATGAAGATTCTGGGAGTCACCACCCTGATGATGAAGCTTCTGGGAATCACCACCCCGATGTTGAAGCTTCTGGAAGTCGACACCATGATGATGAAGATCTTGGGAATCACCACCCTGATCATGATGCTCCTGGGAGTCACCACCCCGATGATGATGAATCTTCTGGGGGTCACCAACGCGATGATGACGAAGCTTCTGGGAGTCACCACCCCGATGATAATGAAGCTTCTCGGCGTCACCACCTGGATGTTGAAGTTTCTGGGATTCACCAACGCGATGATGAAGCTTTTGGGAGTCACCACACTGATGATGAGGCTTCTGGGAGTCAGCACAACAAGGATGAAGTTTCTGGAATCACCACCCCGATGACAAAATTTCTGGGAGTCTCCACCTCGATGATGATGAAGCTTTTGAGAGTCACCACCCCGAAGACGAAGCTTCTGGGATTCAACATCTCGACGATGAAGCTTCTGGGAGCCACCAACCCGATGATGAAGCTTCTGGGATTCATCTCCGTGATGATGAAACTTCTAGGATTCACCACCCCGATGATGAATATTCTGGGAGTCTCCAATGCGATGATGATGAAGATTTTGGGAGTCAATACCCTGATGATGAAGCTTCTTGGAGTCACAACCCTGATGATGATGAAGCTTTTAGGAGTCACTCCCCAGATGATGATGAAGCTTCTGGGAGACACCACCCCAATGATGATGGTTCTGTGCATCACCACTCCGATGACAAACTTTCTGGGAGTCACCACCCTGATGATGAAGCTTCTGGGAATCATCACCCTGATGATGAAATTTCTGGGAGTCACCACCCTGATGAAGATTTAGGGAAGCACCACCCTTATCATGATGCTTCCGGCAGTCACTACCTCGATGATGATGAATCTACTGGGAGTCACCAGCCTGATAATGAGGAAGCTTCTGGGAGTCACCACCCCGATGATGATGAAGCTTCTGGGAGTCACCATCCTGATGATGATGAAGCTTCTGGGAGTCACCATCCCGATGATGATGTAGCTTCTGGGAGTCACCACCCCGGTGATGATGAAACTTCTGGCAGTCACCACCAAGATGATCATGAATCTTCTGGGAGTCACCACCCAAATGATGAAGCTTCAGAGAGTCACCACCCCAATAATGAAGCTTCTGGGAGTCACCACCCAGATGACGAAGCTTCTGGGAGTCAACACCCTGATGATGTAGCCTCTGGGAGTCACCACCCCGATGATGAAGTTTCTGGGAGTCACCACTCCGATGATGAAGATTTTGGGAATCACCACCCCAATGATGAAGATTCTGGGAATCAACACCGCGATTATGGAGCATCTGGGAGTCACCACCCAGATGATGAAGCTTCTGGGACTCAACAACCCAATGATGAAGCTTCTGGGATTCATCACCCCCATGATAAAACGTCTAGGATGCACCACCCAGATGATGAATAATCTGGGAGTCACCTACGCAATGATGATGAAGCTTCTGGTAGTCACAACTCCGATGATGATGAAGCTTTTAGGAGTCACCCCCACGATGATGATGAAGCTTCTGGGAGACAACACCCCAATGATGATGATTCCGTGAGTCACCACCCTGATGACAAAGATTCTGGGAGTCACCATAAAGATGAAGTTTCTGGGAGTCACCACCCCGATTATGAAGCTTCTGGGAGTCACCACTCCGATGATGAAGATTTTGGGAATCACCACCCCAATGATGAAGATTCTGGGAATCACCACCGCGATTACGGAGCTTCTGGGAGTCACCACCTAGATGATGAAGCTTCTGGGAGTCAACAACCCGATGATGAAGCTTCTGGGATTCATCACCCCCCGATGAAACATCTAGGATACACCACCCAGATGATGAATAATCTGGGAGTCACCTACGGGATGATGATGAAGCTTCTGGGAGTCACAACCTCGATGATGATGAAGCTTTTAAGAGTCACCCCCACGATGATAATGAAGCTTCTGGGAGACACCACCCCAATGATGATGATTCTGTGAGTCACCACCTTGATGACAAAGATTCTGGGAGTCACCACAATGGTGATGAAGTTTCTGGGAGTCACCACCCCGATTATGAAGCTTCTGGGAGTCACCACCCCAATGATGAAATTTCTGGGAGTCAACACCCCGATGATGAAGATTTGGGGAAGCACCACCCTGCTCATGATGCTTCTGGGAGTCAACACCCCAAAGATGATAAATCTTCTGGGAGTTACCACCCTGATGATGATGAAGCTTCTAGGTGTCACCACCCCGAAGATGTTGAAGCTTCTGGGAGTCATAACACTGATGATGAAGCTTCTCAGAGTTACCTCCCC
>NW_026652705.1:25584-26871 GCF_009828535.3 Hylobates moloch
ATGATGAAGCTTCTGAGAGTCACCAACCCGATGATGAAGCTTCTGGGAGTCACCATAACGATTATGAAGCTTCAGGGAGTCACCAACCCGATGATGATGAAGCTTCTGAGAGTCAAAACCCCGATGCGGAAGCTTCTGAGATTCACCACCGTGATGATGAAACTCCTGGGTGTCACCAGGCCGATGATGAAGCTTCAGGTAATCGGCACCCCGATGATGGAGCTGCTGGTATTCACCACCACAATGATGATGAATTTTCTGAGATTCACCACCCTGATGATGATAAAGCTTCTGGGAGTCACCACCCTGACGATGAAGCTTCCGGGAGTCACCACCATGATGATGAAACTTCTAAGAATCACCACCCTGATGATGAAGTTCCTGGGAGTCACCAACCCGACTATGAAGCTTCTGGGAGTCACCACAACGATTTCGAAGCTTCTGGATATCACTAACCCGATGATGAAGTTTCTGAGAGTCACCACCACGATGATAAAGTTTCTGGGATTCGCCACCGGGATGATGAAGCTTCTGGGAATCACAAACCCGACGGTGAAGCCTATGGGAATCAAAATCCCGATGATGAAGCTTCTGGGAGTCACCACCCCGATGATAAAGCTTCTGGAATTCACCACCCCGATGATGAAGATTCTGGGAATGAACACCCTGGTGATGAAACTTCTGGGAGTCGCCACCCCGATGATGAAGATTTTGGGAAGGACCACCCCGATGATGATGCTTCTGGGAGTCGCCACCCCGATGATGATGAATCCTCTGGGAGTCACCATCCGGATGATGATGAAGCTCCTGGGTGTCACCACGGCGATGAAGATGAAGCTTCTGGGAGTCACCACCCCAATGATGATGAACCTTCTGGGAGAAACCACCCCAATGATGATGAAGATTCTGGAAGTCCCCACCCCGAGGATGAACTTTCTGGGAATCACCACACCGATGATTAAGCTTCTGGGAGTCACAACCCTGATGATGAAGCTTCTGGGATTCACCACCACGATGATGAAGCTTCTGGGTGTCACCACAACGATGATGAAGATTCTGGGAATCACCACCACAATGATTAAGCTTCTGGAAGACACCAACCTGGTGATGAAGCTTCTGGGAATCACCAACCCGATGATGAAGCCTCTGAGAATCACCACCCCGATTATGAAGCTTCTGGGAGTCACCACCCCGATGATGAATCTTTTGGTAATCACCACCCCGATGATGAATATGCTGCGGCTCACCATCCCGATGATGATGAAGCTTCTGGGAGTCTCAGCTGTC
>NW_026652706.1:0-10233 GCF_009828535.3 Hylobates moloch
CTTCCCCGTGCCCCTCCGCACCTGCACACCCAGGGCAGGCGCCCCGTCGTGCCCCACAAACGCGGGGTGCACTCGGCGGGGCCAGGCGGGAACATGGCGTCTTCCCTGCACTCGGGACTGCCACAGAAAAATCGGGGGGTTGTGCAGCGTCAGCAAAGTTGCGGCGCGTGTTTTTATCATGCTGCGAACACGCTGCTCCTGGGAGTGATAAGCATTAAACCGACCGGGAGGCTGTCAGTCTCAGTTTGAGGGTTTAGAAATATTGGGACGAATAATTAGATTTCATATCGTTACCGCAGCACCCATCGGAGGATCAAGCAGATTAATTTGTTTCACCCTCCTCTGCTCATTAATATTCATTAGAGGCTCGGGAAGGCCAGGGTGGGGAGGGCCAGGCCCCAGCAGCCTCGCTGAGCGCTGCCCGCCTGGCTTGGGTGCAGCCGGGACACAGTAGCCGCTGGTCAGCCACCTTTGTGCCAGGAATGTGCCTGCCCATTGCCCCTGGGGTTTACCCCCCAGCCTGCCCCAGCGGAAGCCCCCATCGGAGCCGGCAGAGCCCCACAGCTGGCGTGCAGCTCTTGAGCCCTGCTCTGCGGCCCTGGGAATCACTGGGGTGTCCTTTAAAAGGTGGGCACCCACCCGATGCTAGCCTGCGCAAAGCACCTTCGGGGGAGCCACTCACTGCAGTGGACGCTCAGCATGTGCTGCCCCAGATGTGCCCTGTGGACGGCAT
This sequence comes from Hylobates moloch, assembly GCF_009828535.3. NCBI lineage: Eukaryota > Metazoa > Chordata > Mammalia > Primates > Hylobatidae > Hylobates > Hylobates moloch. Next base: position 734 of record NW_026652706.1, read on the forward strand.
CCCCTGGGGCCTGGAGGCACCCCCTGCCCACTTTGTCCTGCCAGGTCAACTCAAAAGCAACAGCCAGGGCTGGAGCTAATATGCATCCCGTGCTGGGAACCTGCCAGGCAGACAAAAAGCTTCACACAGATCACGGCCTCCCAACATACCGGGAGAAAACTGAGTCAAAGCAGATGGGACTGACCCCCCTGAGATGGCCCCAAAGGCTAATGGTGGGCTTGGGGTGGGTCCAGAGTGAGCAGGGGCTCGGCCGCCCCTCTGTACCCCCAGCAGCCATGTGGGGAGAGGGCAGAGCCCCATCTGCAGAGGAGAAGCTGAGCCAGGGGTTGGGGTGGCTGCTGGGGATGGCTTCACACCGGGACTGCAGGGTTGCACCCACCCCAGCCAGGGCCAGCCCCCTGGCCAGCTTAGCTCTGCTCACCCGTTCTGTGGCTGAGCCATGTGGTAGCAGGCAGGTGACGTGGAAGCCACCTGCTCTGCTGGCCAGCCTGCCCCAACCTTGCCTGAGTAGTCACTCAACATCCCAGCCCAAAGGCCGTATCTTGCTAGATTCCTGAGTGCCCTGCGGATGGGCCAAGAGGCAGGGGTGGTCCAGAGGGGTCCCTGCATACGGGTCTGGTCGTGCCCTGCCCAAGGTCGCAGCAGGGAGGCCGAGCCTGGCTGGGACCCCACTGCCCAGCTCTGTGGCCCACAGAGTCCGACGCGTGCTGGCAAAGTCCAGGAAAGCTCATGGGGTGGCACCCAGTGGGGAGGTACCCCAGACCCACGGGGGACACCCCTGCACTGTCACCAGCCCAGCCCCTTCTACCATGTCAGGGTTGGGCTGACTGCCGTCCTCACCACAGGGCTGCACAAACCTGTCCCGTGCCAGCGGCCACATTTGTAGGTGACACTGGCTTTTCAGGCAAAGGTCATGATGCAGGAAGTTTCTGATTAGAAGGCATCCATTTGTATAGAACAAAAAGTGTGTTTACAGGAAGTGCTGGAGCACGCGTGTGTGCTGTGCCTCTGGATTGGACACCCAGGTGGCTGAGCTTGGGGACCACCAGTGCAGTGAGCAGCACAGGGCTGAGGGTCAGGGCGCTGAGGCTGGGTCAGCCTTGCAGGAGGGACCAAGGCCTGAGGGGCAGCGGCAGTCACCCCTTCCTCCACCACCACTTTCTCCCCTTGATGTCTGACCCGTGTTGGGCACCACAGAGCAAGGCCATGGACTGCCCGCCCCACCTTGCCCTGTTCCAGCCCCCAGCTGCACTGGGATGGGGCCCCTCGCATTTCCTCTGCCATTCGGCTGGGGGCCGGGGCGCAATGGACGCAGGAAACGAGGCGGCCTCCACGGGCTCCGCCGACAGCCGCCCTGAGGGCCGAGCCCATAGTGTTTTCCTTCCAGACTTAGCCTGAGCCACCGCCGACAGCATGGCATGGCCCAAGGCTCTGGCAGGAGCTCTGTCCCTCCCCTTCCCGGGTCTCAGTTTCCTCACCCATGAGGTGGAGAGGAGCGTACTGCCTGCTTTCCAGGGTGACAGTGAGGCCAGGGGAGCCAGGGCTGATCCAACACAGTGCTGGTGTCTCAGGCCCACAGGAAGGGGCCTGACCAGCCTCAGGGTGGGGACAGACCCGCTGAGCCCAGTGGGTACTCCCCGGCATCCACCGTGTGCCGGCCCCAGGAGCGAGCGGGAACGCAGGCGGCAGGGAGGGGAGCCATGCTGTCAGGGGACACTGAGGCCCGAAGGTTGCTAGGGAGGTGCCGTATCTTCTGGGCTAATCTCGGCCCCAGCCCCCAGAGGTCATTCTGGAGGCATCCAGGGCCTGTGTGGAAGGAGCCTCTACCAGGTCCAGCCCCTGTGGGAACAGTGGTTTCTCACCCAGCACGCCAGGGCCGGGGTGGGCGAGCAGTGGGGAGAACACAGATACACAGATTCGCAGACCCGGGTGTGAGTTCAGGCTCTGCTGCTCACTGGCTGTGTGACCTGGGGCGTGGTGCTCGACCTCCCTGGGCCTCAGTCTCCACAAGAACCCTGTAACCGACCCTGGAAGGTACTACTCCCTGCCGAGCCTCCCAGCCCCAGCAGGGTGTTAGCCCCGCCAGCCAGCTATGGCACAGATGGCCCATGCCACAGCTCTGCCAGCTGTTGGGCCAATGACTGTCCACAGCCTGGCCTAGCAGCCAAGCCGGGAGGCAGATCCATGAAGCCGGGAGGCAGATCCACGTCACGGATGCCCCACATACCCGCGGGAACCCCCAGGCAGGCTGCTGACGGACCCCTCCCCACGTGTTCCTGCCCCCCCAGAGCCCAGCCCTGCCCCTGCTGCTGGTGGACGAGGCCTGCTGGCTGAGGACGCTGCCCCAGGCCCTGACTGAGACGGAGGCCAACACAGAGATCCACAGGAAGGGTCAGTATGACGCGGCACCTCCGTCCCAAGCCTTCCGGAAGGTGGGGGGTCACTTGGCTCCCCATGGGCTGGGCCTTTAAAGGGAAACCAACCTGCTAGGGCGGGAGATGGGGGATGGGGAGCCACTGGCCCTGGGCACTGCAGCGTAAGGCAGACGCTCTACTGAGACCAGTCAGCCCAGACCACGAGTCCGGTATGAGGGTCCCGACTGGCAGGCTGAGCCAGGACAGGTGTCCTTGGCGGGGGGGTGGGGGGGTATTCTGCCCCTCTGGGGGACACCATGATCCCCATATCTCCTCCCTGCCTTGGCTGCACCTCTGGGAACCCACCAAGGGCAGCAGCAGGGACCCTGATGCCAGGCTGGCTGGCAGGTGCCACTGGACCATCCTCCATGTTGTTGGGCTGGCTCCAGAAACGGTCAAGGTGGCCGTCCAGGAAGTCGCGGGGCCTTACCGTGCTGCTGCTACTGAGGGTGGCATGTATGGGCGGCCTGCACCTCCAAGCACCCAGGGATGAAGCGGGAGGCCCTCTGGGCTTAGGCAGGGTCCACTGGGCAGCGGAGTCCCTGGCCCCAGTGCAGGGTGGGGGCAGGCTGTGGTGCGCATGGGCAGGGCCGGCTCAGGCCTGAGGGCAGCACCGCAGGGGACGCACAGCCCGGGCACCCCAGGTGAACAAGCCGGCCCCGCGCAGCCTGGGCTTTGTGGGCTGAGGCTGCCCCCTGCAGGCGGCTGCAGGAAGAGCCACCCTTGGACAGTTTCCTGGAGAACGGGGTCCACTCTAGGGCCCCACCTCTGGCTGCCTTCCCTGAGTGGCCACCCACGGTCTCCCCTGGTTACTCCACCACCCGCCCTCCACGTCATCCCTTTCCTGGGAGACTTCCTCAGGGCCCTCCCACTAGGATGGGCGCAGGGCAAGGAGGCCTGGAGGCAGGCAGGCTGTGAGCACCCACGGGGGACCACCCAGCCTCGCCCCCCCAGGCACGACGGCCCTGGCAGCCAGCCAGCCACAGCTGTGAACCCGGGTGGCCACTCTCCTGACCCCATCCTCCACCCCTCATTTAAGATGGCACAGGGCAGTGGGGCACAAGGTCCTAGGTTTGGACACCTGTCTCCCTCCAGATGACGCGCTGTGGTGCAGGGTCACCAAGCCGGTGCCCGCGGGGGGACTCCTCAGCGTGTTCCTCACGGCCGAGCCCCGCAGCACCCCTGGCCACCCTGTGGAGAAGGAGGAGCCAGCAGAGCCCACGTGCCCGGCCCCCGCACACGACCTCCAGCTCCTGCCCCAGCAGGCCGGGATGGCCTCCATCCTCGCCACCGCGGTGATCAACAGTGAGTGCTGGGCTCCCGGGGCCAGGGCGGCTGCTCCACCAAGGAGGGGCAGGCAGGGCAGGGGAGGGTGGGAGCTGAGGGTGGGAAGCTCGGGGGCCGCAGGCTGCCAACAGAGTGAGAGGGAAGGCAGGGAAGGAGGTGATGTGAGTGGTCCCAAGTGCAGAACACACAGGGACAGGAGGATCCCCAGAGCCCAGGGCCACCACAGGGAAAGCCCGTGCCAGCAGGCAAGCGGGCTTAGGCACAGACCTGGCTGTGCCCCACACACCACACCAGAAGCCTGCGCTTTCCCTAGGGGCGGACGTGGGGGCGGCCCTGACTGTGGGGCAGAGCAGGACCCTCACCCCGGCCCTCCTGGCATTTGGGGCCAGGTCATTCCACAGTGGAGGTCTCCCTGGGCACCACGGGCGGTGAGCAGCAGCCCTGGCCCCAGCCCGCTAGGTGCTGCCACCACCTCCACCTCCAAGTTGTGACAACCAAGACATGTGTTGGTTGGGTTTTTTGTTGTTTTTTTCGAGACAAGGTCTCACTCTGTTACCCAGGATGGTCATGAAGTCCTAGTCTCAAGCCATCCTGCCTCAGCCGCCTGAGTAGCTGGGACTTCAGGCACAGGCCACAAAAATATCTCTACACATGACCACATGTCCCTGGGGACAGAGCTGCCCCTGGGGACGCCTGAAGTGGACAGATGTCACTCTTGCAGTGGCTCTCTAGGAACCTCTGAAGGTGGCTGTGGGAATCATGAGTCACTCACCTCCGGCCGGGTTCAGGAGCCACACCCGTGATCCCAGCACTGGGAGGCCAAGGCAGGAGGACCGTTTGAGCCCAGGAGTTCAAGACCAGAGTGGGCAACACAGAAGACCCCGTATCTGCCAAAACTTTTCAAAATTAGCCAAGAGTGATGGTGCGTCCCATGCACCTCTGTGGCCAAGGACAGCGTGTGGCCACCGTGGACAGGCACGAGGCACGCGGGGGACACACGGCAAGTCTGGCTCCGGCCAGCGGCTGGGGCTTCCCAGGGGAACAGGGACTGCACCAGAGGGTGTTTGGAGGGGGACGGTAAAACTCAGGTTTAGCTTTGGTGACCACAGAGTCACAAAACTGGAAGAAAGGCGACCTTTGGCCGGGCGCGGTGGCTCAAGCCTGTAATCCCAGCACTTTGGGAGGCCGAGGCGGGTGGATCACGAGGTCAGGAGATCGAGACCATCCTGGCTAACACGGTGAAACCCCATCTCTACTAAAAATACAAAAAATTAGCCGGGCGTGTTGGCGGGCGCCTGTAGTCCCAGCTACTCGGGAGGCTGAGGCAGGAGAATGGCGTGAACCCGGGAGGCGGAGCTTGCAGTGAGCCGAGATCGCGCCACTGCACTCCAGCCTGGGGAACAGAGAAAGACTCCGTCTCAAAAAAAAAAAAAAAAAAAAGAAAGGCGACCTTTTGTGAGCAAGTCAGATGTGAAGACGGCTTGAAATAGGTGGAGGCAGCCAGTGGTTAGGGGCAAAGGGACCTGCAGGGCCAAGTGTGTGGCCATTGCGGGGGATGTCAGCCCGTATGAGAGTCTGGGGAGCAGACCCCCGCTTTTTGAGTGTCCTGACCTCGAGACACCTGCTAGATGCAAAAGAGAAGCCACAGAGACCACTGAGGGACAAGGATGGGGCTCAGGGAGCCCTGGGGCCTGTGGACCCTGGAGTCAGGGGACAGGGGACATCTCCCAAGGTACGGAGAGTGAGCTGAGATAGGTTAGAGGGGGCCCTGGAGGGCGGCAGGTGGTCTGCCACATCCAGGCTGTGGCCAGACCAACGGCAGAGAAATGAGTGCTGGAGACAGTGCAGAGGTCGCCATGACCCTGACCGAGGCCACTCCCCTGTGCAGGGGCCAGCTGGCCAGAGGGGGCTGGGCTTGTGTGCCTGGTACCCAGGACATAATGGCCCATGTTATGTGCTGGTGGGAACGGCTAGTGACACTGGAGAGAAGGGGCCGAGTGGCCAGGTCCACACCTAAGCCCAGGTTGGAGGCGGGGGCTGGGCCTGGGCAGGGCAAGCCACTGCCCCAGGGAGCCAGGAGGGCAGAAGAGAACATGGGCCACAGGTGACTGAAAGGGAGCAAAGGGGGTCCCCATCTGCCTTCTCTTCCCTGGAAGGAGAAGGCGCAGAGGGGATGGGAGGCCAGAGCGCCCCTCCACCAGGATGGAGAGGTGGTGCCCCTGTAGTGTCTCGGGGTGCCCGGGAGACCCAGCTCCAGGGGAGCACCCCGCTGATAACGACAGTGACCCAGTGGGGACAGTAGGCTGGCGAGGGTCCCATCCTCCAGCAGGGTCCTTGCCCACACGGCCTGCAGAGACCACCTTCCAGTCTCTGAGAGGTAGCTGTGGGTGCCCCCGGCTCAGCCTCTGCCTCGGTTTCCCCCTCGCGGGTCTGACATGCCTCATCCCCAGGCAGCAGTGTCCCGGGAACGCTGCTTTGGAAGGACACCACTGTGGGCCAGACATCTTGTTGACATTCCTAAGTCCTCCCCTAGCACTTCTGCAGCTGCCAGGGCACAGCCGATGCTTGTCTGCTGCTCTGGAAGAGCCGTAGGAACCAATTCCAGGGTCAGATCCAGTTTAATTCTTAAGCCTCCCACACTCTGGGCCCATCTCACCTGTGAAGCGGGATGCAGAGGCACCTGCCTGGAGGCCCCTCTGCAGGCCACCGGACTTGGCCTGTGGTCACCAGCAGGCGGGCAGCCTTTCTAAACTGCACGGCCACGGCCCCTCTCCCTACATCCCTGCAGCAACACAGTCCCCCACAATGACCTTGGAGATGCAGAAACAAACCCAGCCAGTGGCCTCCCAGATCTGGGACCCAGCTCAAGCCCTCAGCTGAGAGAGGACAGAGCTGCCTGCAGCCCCCAAATAAAAGGAACTTGAGAAACAGAAATCAACAGCACAGGAGGGAAATGTGAGCCAGAAAAGTTGCTAGAACCACGAGGTGCAGGAGGAAGAGCCACCTCACCCAGGCACTGAAATTCCTCCCAAGAGGCAGAGGTGGCGAGCAGGCCGCAGAGGGGAGGGCACGGGGGCAGGGGCCACACCTGCGTGATAACTGCAGACTCGGGATCAACATCGGAGAAGCCGGGTGAGAAACCAGCACTAACCTGCACAGGCAGAAACCAGATATCACATTGGTCTCTAAGTGGAACGGGCTTGAAAGCCAGATAAGGAATCCCAGGGCCCCTGGGTTCCACACGGAGGCCAAGGCCAAGTTGAACAGGCCATCCCCTTCCCTGTCTTCAGCCAAGGGGCCGTGGGGCAGAGAACATCCCTTAAACTGCTATAAAGGCAAAGCGAGAACACGCTAGAGAAGTCCTCCCCCGCTGGGAAAACCACCGTAAGCAGAGTGCAAGCCCCCGAAACTCTCAAGTTACAAGCAGCCCATTTGGGGTCAGTGTGGTGAATTCGGCAAATCTGACCAGCCAGGTGGTCACTGACATGGAGCCACCCAGGTGTGTGGGCGCATGGGGGCTTCCTAACTTCTGCATTCCTAGTCTCACAGCCACATCCCTAGAGCTGCAGTCAGCAGCCATCGTGTGCCCGAGTGCCCAGGGACGGTGCACATGGGTTTTCTTTGCAGCCTGGCACTCCCACGCACCTGCACGCACATCTCTACACACACGTTTCCTCTTCCACGGCCTCCCGGGTCCACACGGTCACCCCAGTATGTCATGGATGCTAGCCTCGCCAGCGGTGTCCACTTCTTCCTTCTGCCCCCATGAAGCCAAAGCATTTCCTTAGGAGCTCAGTATTGGAAGGGGACCCATGGGGGTTCACTCAGACCCCACTCCCCACGGGTCCCAGGGCTCCTGGGATCTACGGAAGGGAGTGGGGCTGTCACAGGAGCATCCAGGAGGCTTACAGTTACAGGGAGAGATCAAAGCCTCAGCTCCTGGGGTGGGGAGGACGGTGGGGTCCGTCACGGCCAGGCCCTGCCTCCGCCCACAGCCTTGCCCTGGCTGGCACACTGGCCTTCAGCCTGACCCCACCTGCTTCCCACCCCACAGAAGACGTCTTCCCCTGCAAGGACTGTGGCATCTGGTACCGCAGCGAGCGCAACCTGCAGGCGCACCTGCTCTACTACTGCGCCAGCCGCCAGGGCACCGGCTCCCCGGCCGCGGCCGCCACAGACGAGAAGCCCAAGGAGACCTACTCCAACGAGCGCGTCTGCCCCTTCCCCCAGTGCCGCAAGAGCTGCCCCAGCGCCAGCTCCCTGGAGATCCACATGCGCAGCCACAGCGGTGAGCCCCCACAGCGGTGAGCCCCCATCCCGGACGCGGGTCCTCAGGATGCCGGCTGCTTCCCCACCCATTCCCGCAGGCCGCCCGGGAAAACCCACATGCAAGCACACACGGTGCCACGGTTCACCTGTGCGGTCTCCGGCACACCCAAGACCCCAGCAGGGGCCCAGAGCAGGCAGACAGGCAGGCCTGTGGGCTATCTGGGTAGTCAGTGAGGGCTGGGCCCACTACAGTACAGAGAGACAAAAGGCGGAGGAAGGGGAGGGGTTTAAAGACCCTTCAGCACAGGGTCCCCCGGCACAGATCACGGCCCTGGGCCCAGTCGCTTTCCTCATCTCTGGAGTCCCAAGGTCAAGCTGGCCCGGGCACCGCTCTCACGCGCCCTGTGTTCCAGGAGAGCGGCCCTTCGTGTGCCTCATCTGCCTGTCGGCCTTCACCACCAAGGCCAACTGCGAGCGGCACCTCAAGGTGCACACGGACACGCTGAGCGGTAGGCGCCGCAGGGGCCGGGGGGTGTGTGGGTCCCGCCCTCTACCCTGGGCCTTGACCACCTCGCCATGGCCCTCAGGTGTCTGCCACAGCTGTGGCTTCATCTCCACCACAAGGGACATTCTCTACAGCCACCTGGTCACCAACCACATGGTCTGCCAGCCTGGCTCCAAGGGTGAGATCTACTCGCCAGGGGCCGGACACCCAGCAACCAAGCTGCCCCCAGGTGAGGAGCCTGTGGGGGCCACCCCCTGCCCCTTGGGCCCCCTGAGCAGTGGGAAGGGAGTGGGCTTGTCGCCCAAGACAGGTGGGGGTCCATTTCAGCCTTCGCTCTAAACCACATCCGCCCACCCCTCCCCCTCCCGGAGCTGGCCCTCCGGCTCTGACCGGCCAGGTCCTGCCCCAGGCCTGAGGTGCCACCCCTGCGATCTCTCTGCAGACAGTCTGGGCAGCTTCCAGCAGCAGCACACGGCCCTGCACGGCCCCCTGGCCTCCGCGGACCTGGGCCTGGCGCCCACCCCATCGCCAGGACTGGACAGAAAGGCCCTGGCCGAGGCCACCAACGGAGAGGCCAGAGCGGCCCCCCAGAATGGAGGCAGCAGCGAGCCCCCGGCGGCCCCCAGGAGCATCAAGGTGGAGGCGGTGGAGGAGCCGGAGGCGGCCCCCATCCCGGGCGCCGGAGAGCCTGGGCCCCAGGCCCCGTCGCGGACGCCGTCGCCGCGCAGCCCCGCCCCGGCCAGGGTCAAGGCCGAGCTGTCCAGCCCCACGCCGGGCTCCAGCCCGGTGCCCGGCGAGCTGGGCCTGGCCGGGGCCCTGTTCCTGCCGCAGTATGTGTTCGGGCCCGACGGGGCGCCCCCCGCCTCGGAGATCCTGGCCAAGATGTCCGAGCTGGTGCACAGCCGGCTGCAGCAGAGCGCGGGCGCGGGCGCCGGCGGCGCGCAGACCGGGCTCTTCGCGGGGGCCCCCAAGGGCGCTACGTGCTTCGAGTGCGAGATCACCTTCAGCAACGTCAACAACTACTA
>NW_026652706.1:15183-26863 GCF_009828535.3 Hylobates moloch
GAGGCCGTGCCGCCCCCGCCGGCGCCCCCCTCCTACTCGGACAAGGGCGTCCAGACCCCCAGCAAGGGCACGCCGGCGCCCCTGCCCAACGGCAACCACCGGTACTGCCGTCTTTGCAACATCAAGTTCAGCAGCCTGTCCACCTTCATCGCCCACAAGAAGTATTACTGCTCCTCGCATGCCGCCGAGCACGTGAAGTGAGCGCCCACACTACAGCCGCAGACGCTTTGCACGCCCCCCTGCGATGCGGGAAGGGGGCCGCCCCTAGGCCGCACGGACTCTCGCTCCTGGGAACCCCGCCACGCACAGGTCTTGGCGGAGGGGGCCGCAGGGGGCAGCGCCCGCCTGGACCCTTGGCACTTAATAAAGAAGTTCAGTTTGATGAGCATGGTGGTGGACCAGCCTAGTTCTCTGAGCCAGCAGGTATATGCAGCCAGTGTCACCTCCACCCCTGGTGTGTACGCAGGCCACTGTGGCCCAGAGTGGCTGGGCCCCTGCTGGAGTCACACCGCTGGTGGTGCTAAGAGCTAGACCGAGCCTCAGGTCGGAGGCCACAGCACGCACTGAACCACTGCAGGGCCAGCCGCTCTGGGCCCACTCCACCCTGTCCGTACCCGCCTAGGGAGAGCAGGCTCCACACTGCTGACCCTCTCCACGGCCTAGTTGGCCACCAGACACGGAAGGGAAGGGCACTGACCTGGCTGGCCATCCCCCAACCCTGCATGGTCCTGGGGATCCGATGTCCCCCATCCAGTCACCACCAGGGAGGGCAGGGGTGGGGGCGCCCTGGGGAGGATGAAGCCCTGTGCTCGCCAAGGCTGGGGGAAGAGCAGGGGAGTAGGTGGACAGGAGAGGGAGACCAAGGCCAAAGCATTCCCTGGCCTCGAGGGGGTCCTGATGCTCACTGGTGGGTGTACCTCTCCCTCAGAGCCAGGGCTGAGGACAGCTGTGTGGTGGAGTCACGTGTGGTGGAGTCACCTGTGGTGGCTGAGTCGGTGCAAGGGCCAGGGCGCCCCACTCTGTCTTCCCTCCCCTGCTGGGCTGTATGGGCTGGCCACGGTCAGCCACGGTGTCACCTTGCCGTTTGCAGCTGCCGGGTGTGGGCAGCCTCCAGCGTGCTGTCTCACTGGAGAACAAAAATATTCTTCCGTTCCCAACGTCACTTAATTTTTTATTTTTGGAGGGGGGGGTCTCACTCTCTTGCCCAGGCTGGAGTGCCCTGGCATACTCATGGCTCACTGCAGCCTTGACCTCGTGGGCTCAAGTGATCCTCCCATCTCAGTCTCCTGAGTAGCTGGGGCCACAGGTGTACACCACCATCCCCAGCTAGTTTTTGTATTTTTTGTAGAAATGGTGTCTCCCTATGTTGCCCAGGCTGGGCAACCCTGTTTTTTTAGAGCTAAGGTCTTGCTCTGTTCCCCAGGCTGGAGTTCAGTGGCACGATCATAAGTCACTGCAGCCTCAAACTCCTGGGCTGAAACCATCTTCTTGCTTCAGCCTCCCAAGTAGCTGGGACTACAGGCTTGACCCACCACACCTGGCTAACTTTTAAAACATCTTTATAGAGACAAGGTCTTGCTGTGTTGCCCAAGATGGTCTCAAACTCCTGACCTCCAGTGCTCCTCCAGCCTCAGCCTCCCAAAGCATTAGGATGACAGGCGCGAGCCACCACTCCCAGCCCATTTCCTACTCCACTTGAACTAGCTGCATTTTTTTCAACATTGCCCAGCAGCCCTGGTGAGTGCAAGCAAACAAAGCAGCGGCGTTTTCCTTCAGAAGCCTGAGGCACTTCCCGGCCGGTCCAGGGCTCGCTCTCCTGCCCGCAGCTCGTGGACCTGGGTCTGCAACGCTTTCAGTGGTCTCTGATGTCTTTGTCCACCTGCCCACTAGGGTCTGGCCAGATGGGGCCTGCGGCCAGGGCCGCTGGACAGACAGCGCTCCCACCCCGCCAGGGGCCTGAGCTCCAGGGGAGGCAAGCAGCCTTTTCCTCACACACACCCCTTTTGTTGAAGGCCAGGTGATAGCGGGGACGGGAGGCACGGACCCCTCAGCCTGCTCGTCATTTGCATTGTTCTGCATGAATTTGCACGGAGGGTTCAGGAGGCTCTGCCCCCAAGTCCTCCCCAGGTGCAGGCGGAGGGAACAAGATGTTCTAAGAAATAGAAACCGCGGTGGGGGTTGTCACGTGTGTATATTTAACAGTAAACTTTTTAAGGGTGCTCAGAAACTAAGAATACAGTCTCTGGTGAGCGACAGGTGCTCAAAGGGGGTAAAAAACAACTCCAGTGTCCTCACCTGCTTTAAGCCCCACCCCAAACCTGACCAAGCGAGGCCCTGGAATGGAAGACACAGAGGAGAATCTGGAAGACAGCCCAGCAGTGCCACACAAACCCGCCATGCACCAGACGCGCCTCAGTGTCCACACCTGTGCCACAGGAGTGGAAGTTCCTGGGCCTGGCAGCCCTTTCTGGGAGCTCATCTCAGAGGCAGCAAGGACCCTGTGACCAGGACCCAGACCTGATGTCACCCCAGAGGGCCCCGCCATGGCCCGGACTGGAAAGCAAGGACCCTGTGACTGAGACCCACACCTGAAGTCACCCCAGAGTGCCCCACCATGGCCCGGACTCAAAGCTTAGGGCAGCATACTGAGCCTCATGAAGGGCTGCGTGCCTGTCCTGGCTTGCATAACCCCCCACTGCCTCCACCATGCAGGGCTGGGTACTGCTGCCATCGCCTGTCCCGTCTTGCATAACCCCCCACTGCCCCCACCATGCAGGGCTGGGTACTGCTGCCATCGCCTGTCCCAGGTCATTCGCGTGTGGCCAGAGCCCGTCCCCATTGCACCCAGGATTCGCCTCTGGCGCGTGTCTTCTGCGCTGACCCTGGGGCCCCCACACCTGGCAGATGCCATCAGTCACCCCTACTCCCTCAAGCCATCACCCCAGTCTCCCCCCACCAGACCCCTGCCTGGGCCTCTACCCTATGCCTCCCCCTGCAGCCGCTGACTGGGTGATGGCCCAGGCCTTCTCCCGCCTCTCCCCAGGAAGCTGCCAGCCCTGCTGGCAGACACCCCCTCGCCCCCCCAGCTGGTTATCTGCTGAGCCAGGTTCAAGGCTCTGAGTCTGCCCTGGTCTCCCCTTGAACTTCTCCCTCCACACTCCTGGGGTGGGCTCATGGTCGTCTCTCCACTAATTCTGTAGTCCAGCCTTGCCTCCTCTGAGCCCCAGACCTGCAGACCTACAGCCCCAGTGTCCCTCCAGGCCCTTGATGTACCATGAGTGATTGTAACCCCACACACCTGTAACTTCTGCCCACACCTGTGCAGGCGCTCCCCCCTCAAGCCCACCTATCTCCCCACACCTGCGCAGGTGTCCCCTCAGCCCACCTGTCTCTCCACACCAGTGCAAGCACCCCCTGGCTCACTGTCTCCTCCCCTCACCTGCACAGCATCACCCCAAGCCCACCTGTCCCCCCGCCAGCCCACCTGTCCCCCCACCAGCCCACCTGTCTCCTCCCCTCACCTGCACAGGCACCCTCACTGGCCCCCTGCCCCTCAAGCTGGAGAGCACCAGCCTTGCCTATTCACCCGTCATTGTCAAAGCAATGCTTGATTTGTCCAAAACCCACCACTTCCCAAACCCATCCACCATCGCCGACTCCCAGGCCTGGGACTTCACGCTTGAGTCTCTCTGAACAGCCGCTTCTAAATCTCGAGGGTCCACTCCTCACACAGCTACCACCGCTCCCCTCTCCCAGGCGCACCCTGCTCTGAGGCCCAGCCCCGCCCCAGGTGCCTGTGCTTCGTGTGTAAAACCTCTTCTGTTACTGGCCCCATCCTTCAGAGGTCAGAAGTCCCTCTTCTCTGCCTCAGCACAGAGGAGCGGAGCCTCCCAACGGCGGTCTCTCCCGACAGCAGCCCCTCGCCCTACTCAGCCCACCGCCCCATGGACCCCCTGCTGCAGCTGGCTGCTCCAGGCAGTGGCTCCTCACGCCCTCTCTGCTCCTCCGAGGCTGTCCTTGTCATCCAGCTCTCAGCTTAGGTGCCCCTCAGACTTGTCCCTGGCTCACTTCCCACGTAGGAACGGTCACTCTGCACCTCTGTCCCCAGCTCGCTCCCGCATAGGAATGGTCACTCTGCATCTCTGTCCCCAGCTCGCTCCCGCATAGGAATGGTCACTCTGCATCTCTGTCCTCTTGCCTGTTGCCTACTGGCCTGTGTTCTGTGAAAGCTGGGGCTGCGCCTGCTGGACCTCTGCCTCCCAGGCACCGGCAAGTGGCCGGCACAGAGGAGGGGCCTGCATACGTTGAAGTCACAAGGGTGTGTGTGGACCACAGCCAGCCCCTCCCCATGCCCAGCAGTCAGTCCCACTGTCACAGCCCACTTTCCAGCCACACTGTCCACTCATGGCACACAGCCACCGTCACAGCACACTTTCCAATCGCACTGTCCACTGAGTCCCATGTGTGACCTGAGCTTCTCGGATCTCGGACCCTTGCATTCCAAGCTGCTCCCTCCCCACTCCCCCCTCCCCACCCCCCCCCCCCCCCCCCCCTCCCCCCCTCCCCCCCCGCCCGGCTTAAACGTTCCCCCTGAGGGCCACCCAGCCAGGCTGTACCCCCTCCCCTGCCCTGCACAGCATGGGCCTCCTGCCTCCACCCTCCTTCTTCCGGGAGGGCACCTGCTCCCTTCTACCTGAGCTGCCTACAGCTTAAAGCCGCGTGCAGGCTGACACCCCCTAGGCAGGGTCAGCCCAGCCTGCCGGAGTCCCTCACGCCACTTGGGACACAACATCCAGGAGATGATGCAGGGCAGCCTCGCCCTCCTGAGGCCCCTTCCTCCGCCAGGCACAGGGTCTGTCCTCTCAGCCGCACCATGGGCTGGGTGCCCTGACTGTGCACGAGGGCACCAAGGTTCCGTCGGGACACGCCTCCTGCCCAGGCACCTGGCAGGCACAGCTGGGCCGGGGCACATCCCTCTGCTGGCTTCCAGCACTCGGTTCTCCACCACCAGCCGTACTGCTGGGCTCTGGCTCCCAGCCAGGCCCTGGCTTACAGAAAGCTCAGGCCTAGCAGAAGCCCACCCCAGCCCGCCTGAGGAAGGGTGGGAGTGTAGAGGGGCCCCGCTGCCGGCCCTGTCGCCCACACCAGGACACCAGCATGCAGAGCAGGACATCATCTGTGGCTGGGGGGCTGCGTGAGCTGGCAACCATCGGCTGGGTCTGCTCTGAAAACTGGTCCCCACCTGTTCTTCCCCAAGCCGACCCCTCGGGAGAGCCCAGCTTTGGAGTCTCAGGCAGAGCCTCAGGGCGCCAGGAGGCATCAATGCTGTTGCGCTCTGGCCTGCCCTGCATCTGCCGGGGCCTTGCAGAGGGGGAGGGAGGAAGGGCGGGAGGAGGCAGCCCCACCCCCGCAACACCCAACCCCCTCCTCCTTGGAGGCGCCAGGGAGAGGTGAAGAGGAGCAAACCATGCCGCTGGGGACAGAACTCGCCTCGGGACCTCGGGCTGGGAGTGTCTCAGAGGTGAGCCAGGCAGGGACAGGGAGGGTCGGGAGCTCGCGGCAGGGGTTAGGGTTAGGGCGGGACGCACGGAGGAGGGATGCGCAGAGCAGGAGGTCTCACAGCTGTTCGGAAACGCATCCATTTCCATGGCGAGGGAAGGAGCAGGGGAGGTGACCGGCCACCCGGGAGGAGCTTGGCCAGCAGACGGCCAGGTGGCCCGGACCTGGGGAGAGTGGCGAACCCGGCAGAATCCCAACCTCGCAGGGCTGTTCCAGGCTGCTTCCAACAAGACCCTGGAGGCACATCCTCTGATGCTGTCCTTCGGCAGGGAGCAGGGGGCTCCCAGGCACGGTGACTTGCCCGGGGTCACAGGAGTGACCACCAAGATGCAAGGGAAACACACAGCCCGAACCCTGCCTTGCACACAGTGGCCTTCACGCCAGCGCGGCCTCCCCATCTGGCTGTCCCATCAGAGCCCCAGGCCTCCCCAGCGCTGCCCACAGACCTGCAGCAGCTTCTCTCTGGCTGCTTCCCTCCCTGCCAGCCAGGGCCTGGGAATCTGCATTTAACCAGCTCCCAGCCGATTGCTCTCTGGCAGCTGTGAGAACTGCACACACAGCAGGTGCCCAGACTGTGGCGCCGACCTCACTAGCTCACCAGCAGGAGCAGACACAGCGCTGCTCACCAGGCCTTCATCAACTGAGGCAGGGGCGGGGCAGGGAGAGAGCTGGACCCAGATCCTCTGCCCAGGGGCCATGTCCTGCCCTGCGCAGAGTGCATACTTGGCCCTCCCCTTCTCTGACGCTCCTGGTGAACAGGGTGGCGAGGGCAGTAGCCCCACCCTCGAACGCAGGGCACGGGCTGAAGCTGAAGGAATGCCTAGGGGAGTGTGGCATGTGCAGGCAGGGGGCTGAAAGGGGCAGGGAAGGGTGAAGAGGGCCTTGGTGTCCTGGCCAATCTGAGTCCTCCATGTTGAACCCCACACCCCAAGCAGCCGGGAGAAGCTGGAGCAGGCCTGGCACACACCCTAACTCCAGTCTGAAATTCTGGGCCCCTCCTGCACAACCCAGATCCCCACAGGAGGCCGCTGATGGCTCAAAAAAGGTCTCGTGCTTCCAAGGGCATATGCCACCAGCCTGAGGCAGAGCCAGGCAGGTGTGGTGCCTGAGCCAGACACCCAAGCCCCACACGCCTGGTTATTGCCGTGAACCGGCAGCACATGGCCTTGATTCTCTTCCTGATGCAGGACAGGTGGGCCGCGCAATTGAGGCTTAGCCAGGAAAGAATTCAAGGGCAGGCTGGGGTGTTAGACGGCAGCAGTCTATTACTGAACAATTTTACTCCTTGCAGAGCAAGGCTAACTCTCTGGCAGTGCACCCAGAGTCCACAGTGCTCTTGGCAACTGTATTTATAACCACTTAAACCCACTTTCAATTGCATGCAAATTAAAGGGTGGGTTAATGCAAATTGAGGAGCAGGTTACTTAGGACTTTCTTTTTGTTTGTTTTGTTTTGTTTGAGACAGGGTCTTCCTCTGTCTCCCAGGCTGTAGTGCAGTGGCGTGATCTTGGCTCACTGCAACCTCCACCTCCCTGGTTCAAGTGATTCTCCTGCCTCAGCCTCCCAAGTAGCTGGGATTACAGGCGCCTGCCACCACACCCGGCTAATTTTTGTATTTTAAGTAGAGACAGGGTTTCACCATATTGGTCAGGCTGGTCTCGAACTCCTGACCTCAGGTGATCACCTGCCTCAGCCTCCCACAGTGCTGGGATTACAGGCATGGGCCACCGCTCCTGGCTGTTACTTAGGACTTTCTAGGCAAGGGGCAATAACTTCCCCGTCGTTGCCACGTAAAGCAGGTAACTTCCAGGCCGTTGCCATGGTATTTGTAAACTGTCATGGTGCTGGTGGGACTGTGTTATGCCAAGAACAATGAGGCAGCTAGGGATCGCCTTCCTCGCCATCTGCTGGTTCTTGCTGCTTTCCTTATTTTATTCTTTCTGGACCAGATCACGTTTTGGTCAGCAAGGTTGTGACCAGAAAAGTCCTGCTGGTTTCCTACCTCAGAACAGCTCGGATGCTGTGTGTGGGTGGCCCGCCGTTGGCCCTAACAGGGTCTCTGGCTATAGAAAGCAGGCATGGGCCTCTCAAGAGGCTGGGGGCCCTCCCTATGGGCTGTGCTCTCATGCCCCCTGCAATGCATCTCCCCCACCAGCCTGCCTGGCCTGGGCACAGTGACTGTTGGGCAACTGTCACTGTGGCTGCTGTCACCTCCCCCGAGGTTCTCCCCATTAACCAGCTGGCTGCACTCCTCGTTAGACCCTGCCAACTGGGGGCTCCGAAGGGGCACGGAGCCAGCAAGTTTGTCCCTTCTGCCATCTGGTGGGAGGGGCCAGAGAACTGGCCCCTCCTTCCTTCCACAATCAAACATGAAGGTGGCAAGGAAGTCTCCAGAGCCTGGGCTTGAAGTTTCGAGTCCTGACTTGGGATCCAGTGTCTGCACATCCCACAGGAAGGCCAGAGACAGGGAGGAGCATGGTGGGAAGATGTTGTCAGGGAGGGTGAATTATAAATGAAGAGATGCGACTCGCACCCATCGGATGGGCGGTACGGGAATGGGAGGCACCAGGTGCCAGCAGCAGGTGGATAGGCAGCTCCAGCGAACCTGGCAGGCAGGTGCAGCCCCCTCAAATGCCACCTGGCCATGGATGGTGGAGGTTGCTGGGTCACAAGCCATCCCAGCACAACTTCCTGGCATTGCATTCTTTCTTCCTTAACAGCATCCTGTAAATGTTCCATTAATGAGGGTCTGACTGTGCAAAACTATACTACTGTTTTATCTGAAAAGCCTTTATTGTGCCATAATTCTTGAATGAGAAGCTGGCTGGACACTCCATCTGGCTTGACAGTTCACTTTTCTCATTCTTTGAAGATGTGCTAGGCTGGGCACAGTGGCTCATGCCTGTAATCCCAACACTTTGGGAAGCCAAGCTGGGTGGATCACCTGAGGTCGGGAGTTCGAGACCAGCCTGACCAACATGGATAAACCCCCATCTCTACTAAAAATACAAAAAATTAGCCGGGCATGGTGGCACATGCCTGTAATCCCAGCTACTCAGGAGGCTGAGGCAGAAGAATCACTTCAACCCAGGAGGCAGAGGTTGCAGTGAGCCGAGATCGTGCCATTGCACTCCAGCATGGGCAACAAGAGTGAAACTCCGTCTCAAAAAAAAAAAAAAAAAGGTGTGCTTCCACTTTTCTCTGACTCTCGTTGTTGATGAAGAGTAGTCAGCTGTATTTCTTTATCATCACCTCTTTCAGGATCTCTTCATCGTTAACAGCCTGCAATTTTAGTACAGTTCACTGAGTGTGTATCTTCCTTGGCATTCCTACATCTGAGAATTCTTACCTTTCAACATTTTTGAAAAATCACCAGCCATTTTGTTTTTGAATGTTGCCTCTCCCCATTCCCTCTGCTCTCCTTTCTGGAACTCTGGTTAGATTTATATTGGGTTCTCTTCTCTACTCTGTACCTCTTAGCTGCTCTTTCAGATTTTCTATCTCCTTATCTCTCTGCACTCCTAATGGATCATTTCTTCTGATCTACTTTCTAGTCAATAAATTCCCTCTTCACCGGTGTATTATCTGTTGCTTAATCTGCAGTGAATATTTTTGATGGCATTTTTCATTTCTAAAGTTGAAAAGGCACATTCTGATGATGCTGGTGATGGTGATGATAGTGTGTGATGATGTTGATGATGATAGTGACGATGATGGTAATGATGAAAATAATCATTACAACTATCAAAGATTGGCCAAGCACGATGGCTCACGCCTGTAATCGCAGCACTTTGGGAGGCCAAGGCAGACGGATCACGAGGTCGGGAGTTCGAGTCCAGCCTGGCCAATATGGTGAAACCCCATCTCTACTAAAAATACAAAAATCAGTCAGGCATGGTGGCGGGTGCCTGTCGTACCAGCTGCTCAGGAGGCTGAGGTAGGAGAGTCACTTGAACCTGGGAGGCAGAGGTTGCAATGAGCCAAGATCTCACCACTGTGCTCTAGCCTGGATGCCAGAGCAAGACTCCGTCTCAAGGAAGAAACAAACAAACAAACAAACCAACAAAAACACTACCAAAGAGTCATCACTGTGGGCTGCACTTGTGGCTTCAGGCAAGTAGCCTTGGCGAGTCTGTTCATCCCTCATGGTCATTGGAGCTGAGGTTTGCAGCTGACTCAGTGCAGCCCTGACTCCCTGTGGGTCAAAAGCCACTCTTCACATTGCCGGGAGCGGTGGTGTTTGTTGGGTGTCCATGTACGACTTTAGCTGTTGTTTTAAAGTTCTACTGTGTGTGTTTTTTAAAGGACCAGTGAAATTTGAAAATAGCCAAGGAAAAGGAAACTGGTTCCCACAATCACAGACACCACCACAGAACACACCAAGGCAATTTCTTTGTTATAAAAATTTTATTATTAAGAGAAAGGGGCCAGGCGCGGTGGCTCACGCCTGTAATCCCAGCACTTTGGGAGGCTGAGGTGGGCGGATCACGAGGTCAGGAGATTGAAACCATCCTGGCTAACATGGTGAAACCCCGTCTCTACTTTAAAAAGTACAAAAAAATTAGCCGAGCGTGGTTGTAGGTGCCTGTAGTCCCAGCTACTCAGGAGGCTGAGGCAGGACAATGGCGTGAACCTGGGAGGCGGAGCTTGTTGTGACCCGAGATCGTGCCACTGCACTCCAGCCTGGGCGACAGAGCAAGACTCTGTCTCAAAAATAAATAAATAAATAAAATAAGAGACAGGGTCTCACTATATTGCCCAGGCTGGTCTGCGAACTCCTGTGCTCAATCGGTCCTCCCGCCTCAGCCTCCCAAAGTGCCTGGATTACAGGCATGAGCCACCGCACCTGGACAACACTGAGGCAATTTTTGATGCAATTCTGCAGTGGCTGGAGGCAATTTTTGATGCAATGTCTCAGTGGCTGGAGGGAGCCAGGCTCCTGCTCACATCACACTTTGTACTTTGGTAGCTCCCACTTCAGGGCTGCCCTCACCTTCCCTCACCAAACTTCAGACTTGGAAGAGGCTCCCATGAGGGTGTGTGGGTTGGTTTAGACCTTGTTGACAAAGAAGTCGGTTAATCCCAAGTTCAGGGAACGGGGAGGCTTCCGGAATAAGGAGCTAGTTCTCCTCGGGAGCTCCCAGCTGGGGCCAGCCCTGCTCACGCCTGGACCTCAGCCAGTGAGACCCACTTCCGTGAGCCCCACAGGAGGCTCCTGAAGGCCGCTGCACCCGACTCTGGATAGCAGGGACTTGGAGTAGGGTGCGACACAGGACAGAGAGGGCCTGCCAGGCTGCAAAAAGAGCCCAGTGGTACCTCATGAGCTGGAGGAGGGGTGCTGTGCCCGACCATCTTGCATCTATTTTTGTTTATACCCTTGCAATAATAATAATACAAGTAAAGTCAGATAAATTTCAGGAAGCATGAACATGGGATGCTCCAGTCTCCAACCAGCACGAGGAAATCATCACTCTCCAATCAAAGGAAGAGGGCGTACAATGGCGCCATCACGGCGCACTGCAGCCTCAACCTCCGGAGCTCAAGGGGTCCTCCCACCTCAGCCTCCTAGGTGCTGAGGACCACAGGCATGCACCACCATTCCCAGCTAAGTTTTTTTACTTTCTGTAGAGATGGCATCTCACTATGTTGCCCAGTTTGGTCTCCACCTCCTTACTTAAGCAATCTTCCCTCCTCAGCCTCTCAAATGCTGGGATTACAGGCATGAGCCACCGCACCCTGGCCCGAGGTTGAGCTTTTGAGGAGCTGTCACCCTGCTTTCCACACCGGCCACACCGATTGCTGTTCCCACCAGCAGTGCATGCCAGGCCTCCACATCCCACCAATACATGCTGGGGCACTGTCTGACTTCAGCCTCTGAATGCCTGTGAAGGGGCATCTCACTGGGGCTGTGATCTGCATTCTCCAGTGACAGGCAGTGCCACGCAGCCTTCCCCGTGCTCACTGGCCACTGTGTGTCTTTGGAGAAACATCTGTCCAGACCCGTCGCCCATCCCTGCACTTTTCTGCTCATTTTGAAGGTGAGAAAACAGAGAGTGAGGAAGGTGAGGGAACAGAGGGTGAGGAAGGTGAGGGAACAGAGGGTGAGGGAGGTGAGGGAACA
>NW_026652707.1:0-10187 GCF_009828535.3 Hylobates moloch
CTTCCCCGTGCCCCTCCGCACCTGCACACCCAGGGCAGGCGCCCCGTTGTGCCCCACAAACGCGGGGTGCACTCGGCGGGGCCAGGCGGGAACATGGCGTCTTCCCTGCACTCGGGACTGCCACAGAAAAATCGGGGGGTTGTGCAGCGTCAGCAAAGTTGCGGCGCGTGTTTTTATCATGCTGCGAACACGCTGCTCCTGGGAGTGATAAGCATTAAACCGACCGGGAGGCTGTCAGTCTCAGTTTGAGGGTTTAGAAATATTGGGACGAATAATTAGATTTCATATCGTTACCGCAGCACCCATCGGAGGATCAAGCAGATTAATTTGTTTCACCCTCCTCTGCTCATTAATATTCATTAGAGGCTCGGGAAGGCCAGGGTGGGGAGGGCCAGGCCCCAGCAGCCTCGCTGAGCGCTGCCCGCCTGGCTTGGGTGCAGCCGGGACACAGTAGCCGCTGGTCAGCCACCTTTGTGCCAGGAATGTGCCTGCCCATTGCCCCTGGGGTTTACCCCCCAGCCTGCCCCAGCGGAAGCCCCCATCGGAGCCGGCAGAGCCCCACAGCTGGCGTGCAGCTCCTGAGCCCTGCTCTGCGGCCCTGGGAATCACTGGGGTGTCCTTTAAAAGGTGGGCACCCACCCGATGCTAGCCTGCGCAAAGCACCTTCTTCGGGGGAGCCACTCACTGCAGTGGACGCTCAGCATGTGCTGCCCCAGATGTGCCCTGTGGACGGCATCCCCTGGGGCCTGGAGGCACCCCCTGCCCACTTTGTCCTGCCAGGTCAACTCAAAAGCAACAGCCAGGGCTGGAGCTAATATGCATCCCGTGCTGGGAACCTGCCAGGCAGACAAAAAGCTTCACACAGATCACGGCCTCCCAACATACCGGGAGAAAACTGAGTCAAAGCAGATGGGACTGACCCCCCTGAGATGGCCCCAAAGGCTAATGGTGGGCTTGGGGTGGGTCCAGAGTGAGCAGGGGCTCGGCCGCCCCTCTGTACCCCCAGCAGCCATGTGGGGAGAGGGCAGAGCCCCATCTGCAGAGGAGAAGCTGAGCCAGGGGTTGGGGTGGCTGCTGGGGATGGCTTCACACCGGGACTGCAGGGTTGCACCCACCCCAGCCAGGGCCAGCCCCCTGGCCAGCTTAGCTCTGCTCACCCGTTCTGTGGCTGAGCCATGTGGTAGCAGGCAGGTGACGTGGAAGCCACCTGCTCTGCTGGCCAGCCTGCCCCAACCTTGCCTGAGTAGTCACTCAACATCCCAGCCCAAAGGCCGTATCTTGCTAGATTCCTGAGTGCCCTGCGGATGGGCCAAGAGGCAGGGGTGGTCCAGAGGGGTCCCTGCATACGGGTCTGGTCGTGCCCTGCCCAAGGTCGCAGCAGGGAGGCCGAGCCTGGCTGGGACCCCACTGCCCAGCTCTGTGGCCCACAGAGTCCGACGCGTGCTGGCAAAGTCCAGGAAAGCTCATGGGGTGGCACCCAGTGGGGAGGTACCCCAGACCCACGGGGGACACCCCTGCACTGTCACCAGCCCAGCCCCTTCTACCATGTCAGGGTTGGGCTGACTGCCGTCCTCACCACAGGGCTGCACAAACCTGTCCCGTGCCAGCGGCAACATTTGTAGGTGACACTGGCTTTTCAGGCAAAGGTCATGATGCAGGAAGTTTCTGATTAGAAGGCATCCATTTGTATAGAACAAAAAGTGTGTTTACAGGAAGTGCTGGAGCACGCGTGTGTGCTGTGCCTCTGGATTGGACACCCAGGTGGCTGAGCTTGGGGACCACCAGTGCAGTGAGCAGCACAGGGCTGAGGGTCAGGGCGCTGAGGCTGGGTCAGCCTTGCAGGAGGGACCAAGGCCTGAGGGGCAGCGGCAGTCACCCCTTCCTCCACCACCACTTTCTCCCCTTGATGTCTGACCCGTGTTGGGCACCACAGAGCAAGGCCATGGACTGCCCGCCCCACCTTGCCCTGTTCCAGCCCCCAGCTGCACTGGGATGGGGCCCCTCGCATTTCCTCTGCCATTCGCCTGGGGGCCGGGGCGCAATGGACGCAGGAAACGAGGCGGCCTCCACGGGCTCCGCCGACAGCCGCCCTGAGGGCCGAGCCCATGGTGTTTTCCTTCCAGACTTAGCCTGAGCCACCGCCGACAGCATGGCATGGCCCAAGGCTCTGGCAGGAGCTCTGTCCCTCCCCTTCCCGGGTCTCAGTTTCCTCACCCATGAGGTGGAGAGGAGCGTACTGCCTGCTTTCCAGGGTGACAGTGAGGCCAGGGGAGCCAGGGCTGATCCAACACAGTGCTGGTGTCTCAGGCCCACAGGAAGGGGCCTGACCAGCCTCAGGGTGGGGACAGACCCGCTGAGCCCAGTGGGTACTCCCCGGCATCCACCGTGTGCCGGCCCCAGGAGCGAGCGGGAACGCAGGCGGCAGGGAGGGGAGCCATGCTGTCAGGGGACACTGAGGCCCGAAGGTTGCTAGGGAGGTGCCGTATCTTCTGGGCTAATCTCGGCCCCAGCCCCCAGAGGTCATTCTGGAGGCATCCAGGGCCTGTGTGGAAGGAGCCTCTACCAGGTCCAGCCCCTGTGGGAACAGTGGTTTCTCACCCAGCACGCCCGGGGCCGGGGTGGGCGAGCAGTGGGGAGAACACAGATACACAGATTCGCAGACCCGGGTGTGAGTTCAGGCTCTGCTGCTCACTGGCTGTGTGACCTGGGGCGTGGTGCTCGACCTCCCTGGGCCTCGGTCTCCACAAGAACCCTGTAACCGACCCTGGAAGGTACTACTCCCTGCCGAGCCTCCCAGCCCCAGCAGGGTGTTAGCCCCGCCAGCCAGCTATGGCACAGATGGCCCATGCCACAGCTCTGCCAGCTGTTGGGCCAATGACTGTCCACAGCCTGGCCTAGCAGCCAAGCCGGGAGGCAGATCCATGAAGCCGGGAGGCAGATCCACGTCACGGATGCCCCACATACCCGCGGGAACCCCCAGGCAGGCTGCTGACGGACCCCTCCCCACGTGTTCCTGCCCCCCCAGAGCCCAGCCCTGCCCCTGCTGCTGGTGGACGAGGCCTGCTGGCTGAGGACGCTGCCCCAGGCCCTGACTGAGACGGAGGCCAACACAGAGATCCACGGGAAGGGTCAGTATGACGCGGCACCTCCGTCCCAAGCCTTCCGGAAGGTGGGGGGTCACTTGGCTGCCCATGGGCTGGGCCTTTAAAGGGAAACCAACCTGCTAGGGCGGGAGATGGGGGATGGGGAGCCACTGGCCCTGGGCACTGCAGCGTAAGGCAGACGCTCTACTGAGACCAGTCAGCCCAGACCACGAGTCCGGTATGAGGGTCCCGACTGGCAGGCTGAGCCAGGACAGGTGTCCTTGGCGGGGGGGTGGGGGGGGTATTCTGCCCCTCTGGGGGACACCATGATCCCCATATCTCCTCCCTGCCTTGGCTGCACCTCTGGGAACCCACCAAGGGCAGCAGCACGGACCCTGATGCCAGGCTGGCTGGCAGGTGCCACTGGACCATCCTCCATGTCGTCGGGCTGGCTCCAGAAACGGTCAAGGTGGCCGTCCAGGAAGTCGAGGGGCCTTACCGTGCTGCTGCTACTGAGGGTGGCATGTATGGGCGGCCTGCACCTCCGAGCACCCAGGGATGAAGCGGGAGGCCCTCTGGGCTTAGGCAGGGTCCACTGGGCAGCGGAGTCCCTGGCCCCAGTGCAGGGTGGGGGCAGGCTGTGGTGCGCATGGGCAGGGCCGGCTCAGGCCTGAGGGCAGCACCGCAGGGGACGCACAGCCCGGGCACCCCAGGTGAACAAGCCGGCCCCGCGCAGCCTGGGCTTTGTGGGCTGAGGCTGCCCCCTGCAGGCGGCTGCAGGAAGAGCCACCCTTGGACAGTTTCCTGGAGAACGGGGTCCACTCTAGGGCC
Source organism: Hylobates moloch (assembly GCF_009828535.3). NCBI lineage: Eukaryota > Metazoa > Chordata > Mammalia > Primates > Hylobatidae > Hylobates > Hylobates moloch. The sequence goes on from NW_026652707.1 coordinate 3,915, forward strand.
CCACCTCTGGCTGCCTTCCCTGAGTGGCCACCCACGGTCTCCCCTGGTTACTCCACCACCCGCCCTCCACGTCATCCCTTTCCTGGGAGACTTCCTCAGGGCCCTCCCACTAGGATGGGCGCAGGGCAAGGAGGCCTGGAGGCAGGCAGGCTGTGAGCACCCACGGGGGACCACCCAGCCTCGCCCCCCAGGCACGACGGCCCTGGCAGCCAGCCAGCCACAGCTGTGAACCCGGGTGGCCACTCTCCTGACCCCATCCTCCACCCCTCATTTAAGATGGCACAGGGCAGTGGGGCACAAGGTCCTAGGTTTGGACACCTGTCTCCCTCCAGATGACGCGCTGTGGTGCAGGGTCACCAAGCCGGTGCCCGCGGGGGGACTCCTCAGCGTGCTCCTCACGGCCGAGCCCCGCAGCACCCCTGGCCACCCTGTGGAGAAGGAGGAGCCAGCAGAGCCCACGTGCCCGGCCCCCGCACACGACCTCCAGCTCCTGCCCCAGCAGGCCGGGATGGCCTCCATCCTCGCCACCGCGGTGATCAACAGTGAGTGCTGGGCTCCCGGGGCCAGGGCGGCTGCTCCACCAAGGAGGGGCAGGCAGGGCAGGGGAGGGTGGGAGCTGAGGGTGGGAAGCTCGGGGGCCGCAGGCTGCCAACAGAGTGAGAGGGAAGGCAGGGAAGGAGGTGATGTGAGTGGTCCCAAGTGCAGAACACACAGGGACAGGAGGATCCCCAGAGCCCAGGGCCACCACAGGGAAAGCCCGTGCCAGCAGGCAAGCGGGCTTAGGCACAGACCTGGCTGTGCCCCACACACCACACCAGAAGCCTGCGCTTTCCCTAGGGGCGGACGTGGGGGCGGCCCTGACTGTGGGGCAGAGCAGGACCCTCACCCCGGCCCTCCTGGCATTTGGGGCCAGGTCATTCCACAGTGGAGGTCTCCCTGGGCACCACGGGCGGTGAGCAGCAGCCCTGGCCCCAGCCCGCTAGGTGCTGCCACCACCTCCACCTCCAAGTTGTGACAACCAAGACATGTGTTGGTTGGGTTTTTTGTTGTTTTTTTCGAGACAAGGTCTCACTCTGTTACCCAGGATGGTCATGAAGTCCTAGTCTCAAGCCATCCTGCCTCAGCCGCCTGAGTAGCTGGGACTTCAGGCACAGGCCACAAAAATATCTCTACACATGACCACATGTCCCTGGGGACAGAGCTGCCCCTGGGGACGCCTGAAGTGGACAGATGTCACTCTTGCAGTGGCTCTCTAGGAACCTCTGAAGGTGGCTGTGGGAATCATGAGTCACTCACCTCCGGCCGGGTTCAGGAGCCACACCCGTGATCCCAGCACTGGGAGGCCGAGGCAGGAGGACCATTTGAGCCCAGGAGTTCAAGACCAGAGTGGGCAACACAGAAGACCCCGTATCTGCCAAAACTTTTCAAAATTAGCCAAGAGTGATGGTGCGTCCCATGCACCTCTGTGGCCAAGGACAGCGTGTGGCCACCGTGGACAGGCATGAGGCACGCGGGGGACACACGGCAAGTCTGGCTCCGGCCAGCGGCTGGGGCTTCCCAGGGGAACAGGGACTGCACCAGAGGGCGTTTGGAGGGGGACGGTAAAACTCAGGTTTAGCTTTGGTGACCACAGAGTCACAAAACTGGAAGAAAGGCGACCTTTGGCCGGGCGCGGTGGCTCAAGCCTGTAATCCCAGCACTTTGGGAGGCCGAGGCGGGTGGATCACGAGGTCAGGAGATCGAGACCATCCTGGCTAACACGGTGAAACCCCATCTCTACTAAAAATACAAAAAATTAGCCGGGCGTGTTGGCGGGCGCCTGTAGTCCCAGCTACTCGGGAGGCTGAGGCAGGAGAATGGCGTGAACCCGGGAGGCGGAGCTTGCAGTGAGCCGAGATCGTGCCACTGCACTCCAGCCTGGGGAACAGAGAAAGACTCCGTCTCAAAAAAAAAAAAAAAAAAAAGAAAGGCGACCTTTTGTGAGCAAGTCAGATGTGAAGACGGCTTGAAATAGGTGGAGGCAGCCAGTGGTTGGGGGCAAAGGGACCTGCAGGGCCAAGTGTGTGGCCATTGTGGGGGATGTCAGCCCGTATGAGAGTCTGGGGAGCAGACCCCCGCTTTTTGAGTGTCCCGACCTCGAGACACCTGCTAGATGCAAAAGAGAAGCCACAGAGACCACTGAGGGACAAGGATGGGGCTCAGGGAGCCCTGGGGCCTGTGGACCCTGGAGTCAGGGGACAGGGGACATCTCCCAAGGTACAGAGAGTGTGCTGAGATAGGTTAGAGGGGGCCCTGGAGGGCGGCAGGTGGTCTGCCACATCCAGGCTGTGGCCAGACCAACGGCAGAGAAATGAGTGCTGGAGACAGTGCAGAGGTCGCCATGACCCTGACCGAGGCCACTCCCCTGTGCAGGGGCCAGCTGGCCAGAGGGGGCTGGGCTTGTGTGCCTGGTACCCAGGACATAATGGCCCATGTTATGTGCTGGTGGGAACGGCTAGTGACACTGGAGAGAAGGGGCCGAGTGGCCAGGTCCACACCTAAGCCCAGGTTGGAGGCGGGGGCTGGGCCTGGGCAGGGCAAGCCACTGCCCCAGGGAGCCAGGAGGGCAGAAGAGAACATGGGCCGCAGGTGACTGAAAGGGAGCAAAGGGGGTCCCCATCTGCCTTCTCTTCCCTGGAAGGAGAAGGCGCAGAGGGGATGGGAGGCCAGAGCGCCCTTCCACCAGGATGGAGAGGTGGTGCCCCTGTAGTGTCTCGGGGTGCCCGGGAGACCCAGCTCCAGGGGAGCACCCCGCTGATAACGACAGTGACCCAGTGGGGACAGTAGGCTGGCGAGGGTCCCATCCTCCAGCAGGGTCCTTGCCCACACGGCCTGCAGAGACCACCTTCCAGTCTCTGAGAGGTAGCTGTGGGTGCCCCCGGCTCAGCCTCTGCCTCGGTTTCCCCCTCACGGGTCTGACATGCCTCATCCCCAGGCAGCAGTGTCCCGGGAACGCTGCTTTGGAAGGACACCACTGTGGGCCAGACATCTTGTTGACATTCCTAAGTCCTCCCCTAGCACTTCTGCAGCTGCCAGGGCACAGCCGATGCTTGTCTGCTGCTCTGGAAGAGCCGTAGGAACCAATTCCAGGGTCAGATCCAGTGTAATTCTTAAGCCTCCCACACTCTGGGCCCATCTCACCTGTGAAGCGGGATGCAGAGGCACCTGCCTGGAGGCCCCTCTGCAGGCCACCGGACTTGGCCTGTGGTCACCAGCAGGCGGGCAGCCTTTCTAAACTGCACGGCCACGGCCCCTCTCCCCACATCCCTGCAGCAACACAGTCCCCCACAATGACCTTGGAGATGCAGAAACAAACCCAGCCAGTGGCCTCCCAGATCTGGGACCCAGCTCAAGCCCTCAGCTGAGAGAGGACAGAGCTGCCTGCAGCCCCCAAATAAAAGGAACTTGAGAAACAGAAATCAACAGCACAGGAGGGAAATGTGAGCCAGAAAAGTTGCTAGAACCACGAGGTGCAGGAGGAAGAGCCACCTCACCCAGGCACTGAAATTCCTCCCAAGAGGCAGAGGTGGCGAGCAGGCCGCAGAGGGGAGGGCACGGGGGCAGGGGCCACCCCTGCGTGATAACTGCAGACTCGGGATCAACATCGGAGAAGCCGGGTGAGAAACCAGCACTAACCTGCACAGGCAGAAACCAGATATCACATTGGTCTCTAAGTGGAACGGGCTTGAAAGCCAGATAAGGAATCCCAGGGCCCCTGGGTTCCACACGGAGGCCAAGGCCAAGTTGAACAGGCCATCCCCTTCCCTGTCTTCAGCCAAGGGGCCGTGGGGCAGAGAACATCCCTTAAACTGCTATAAAGGCAAAGCGAGAACACGCTAGAGAAGTCCTCCCCCGCTGGGAAAACCACCATAAGCAGAGTGCAAGCCCCCGAAACTCTCAAGTTACAAGCAGCCCATTTGGGGTCAGTGTGGTGAATTCGGCAAATCTGACCAGCCAGGTGGTCACTGACATGGAGCCACCCAGGTGTGTGGGCGCATGGGGGCTTCCTAACTTCTGCACTCCTAGTCTCACAGCCACATCCCTAGAGCTGCAGTCAGCAGCCATCGTGTGCCCGAGTGCCCAGGGACGGTGCACATGGGTTTTCTTTGTAGCCTGGCACTCCCACGCACCTGCACGCACATCTGTACACACACGTTTCCTCTTCCACGGCCTCCCGGGTCCACACGGTCACCCCAGTATGTCATGGATGCTAGCCTCGCCAGCAGTGTCCACTTCTTCCTTCTGCCCCCATGAAGCCAAAGCATCTCCTTAGGAGCTCAGTATTGGAAGGGGACCCATGGGGGTTCACTCAGACCCCACTCCCCACGGGTCCCAGGGCTCCTGGGATCTACGGAAGGGAGTGGGGCTGTCACAGGAGCATCCAGGAGGCTTACAGTTACAGGGAGAGATCAAAGCCTCAGCTCCTGGGGTGGGGAGGACGGTGGGGTCCGTCACGGCCAGGCCCTGCCTCCGCCCACAGCCTTGCCCTGGCTGGCAGACTGGCCTTCAGCCTGACCCCACCTGCTTCCCACCCCACAGAAGACGTCTTCCCCTGCAAGGACTGTGGCATCTGGTACCGCAGCGAGCGCAACCTGCAGGCGCACCTGCTCTACTACTGCGCCAGCCGCCAGGGCACCGGCTCCCCGGCCGCGGCCGCCACAGACGAGAAGCCCAAGGAGACCTACTCCAACGAGCGCGTCTGCCCCTTCCCCCAGTGCCGCAAGAGCTGCCCCAGCGCCAGCTCCCTGGAGATCCACATGCGCAGCCACAGCGGTGAGCCCCCACAGCGGTGAGCCCCCACCCTGGACGCGGGTCCTCAGGATGCCGGCTGCTTCCCCACCCATTCCCGCAGGCCGCCCGGGAAAACCCACATGCAAGCACACACGGTGCCACGGTTCACCTGTGCGGTCTCCGGCACACCCAAGACCCCAGCAGGGGCCCAGAGCAGGCAGACAGGCAGGCCTGTGGGCTATCTGGGTAGTCAGTGAGGGCTGGGCCCACTACAGTACAGAGAGACAAAAGGCGGAGGAAGGGGAGGGGTTTAAAGACCCTTCAGCACAGGGTCCCCCGGCACAGATCACGGCCCTGGGCCCAGTCGCTTTCCTCATTTCTGGAGTCCCAAGGTCAAGCTGGCCCGGGCACCGCTCTCACGCGCCCTGTGTTCCAGGAGAGCGGCCCTTCGTGTGCCTCATCTGCCTGTCGGCCTTCACCACCAAGGCCAACTGCGAGCGGCACCTCAAGGTGCACACGGACACGCTGAGCGGTAGGCGCCGCAGGGGCCGGGGGGTGTGTGGGTCCCGCCCTCCACCCTGGGCCTTGACCACCTCGCCATGGCCCTCAGGTGTCTGCCACAGCTGTGGCTTCATCTCCACCACAAGGGACATTCTCTACAGCCACCTGGTCACCAACCACATGGTCTGCCAGCCTGGCTCCAAGGGTGAGATCTACTCGCCAGGGGCCGGACACCCAGCAACCAAGCTGCCCCCAGGTGAGCAGCCTGTGGGGGCCACCCCCTGCCCCTTGGGCCCCCTGAGCAGTGGGAAGGGAGTGGGCTTGTCGCCCAAGACAGGTGGGGGTCCATTTCAGCCTTCGCTCTAAACCACATCCGCCCACCCCTCCCCCTCCCGGAGCTGGCCCTCCGGCTCTGACCGGCCAGGTCCTGCCCCAGGCCTGAGGTGCCACCCCTGCGATCTCTCTGCAGACAGTCTGGGCAGCTTCCAGCAGCAGCACACGGCCCTGCACGGCCCCCTGGCCTCCGCGGACCTGGGCCTGGCGCCCACCCCATCGCCAGGACTGGACAGAAAGGCCCTGGCCGAGGCCACCAACGGAGAGGCCAGAGCGGCCCCCCAGAATGGAGGCAGCAGCGAGCCCCCGGCGGCCCCCAGGAGCATCAAGGTGGAGGCGGTGGAGGAGCCGGAGGCGGCCCCCATCCCGGGCGCCGGAGAGCCTGGGCCCCAGGCCCCGTCGCGGACGCCGTCGCCGCGCAGCCCCGCCCCGGCCAGGGTCAAGGCCGAGCTGTCCAGCCCCACGCCGGGCTCCAGCCCGGTGCCCGGCGAGCTGGGCCTGGCCGGGGCCCTGTTCCTGCCGCAGTATGTGTTCGGGCCCGACGGGGCGCCCCCCGCCTCGGAGATCCTGGCCAAGATGTCCGAGCTGGTGCACAGCCGGCTGCAGCAGAGCGCGGGCGCGGGCGCCGGCGGCGCGCAGACCGGGCTCTTCGCGGGGGCCCCCAAGGGC
>NW_026652707.1:15187-26854 GCF_009828535.3 Hylobates moloch
GAGGCCGTGCCGCCCCCGCCGGCGCCCCCCTCCTACTCGGACAAGGGCGTCCAGACCCCCAGCAAGGGCACGCCGGCGCCCCTGCCCAACGGCAACCACCGGTACTGCCGTCTTTGCAACATCAAGTTCAGCAGCCTGTCCACCTTCATCGCCCACAAGAAGTATTACTGCTCCTCGCATGCCGCCGAGCACGTGAAGTGAGCGCCCACACTACAGCCGCAGACGCTTTGCACGCCCCCCTGCGATGCGGGAAGGGGGCCGCCCCTAGGCCGCACGGACTCTCGCTCCTGGGAACCCCGCCACGCACAGGTCTTGGCGGAGGGGGCCGCAGGGGGCAGCGCCCGCCTGGACCCTTGGCACTTAATAAAGAAGTTCAGTTTGATGAGCATGGTGGTGGACCAGCCTAGTTCTCTGAGCCAGCAGGTATATGCAGCCAGTGTCACCTCCACCCCTGGTGTGTACGCAGGCCACTGTGGCCCAGAGTGGCTGGGCCCCTGCTGGAGTCACACCGCTGGTGGTGCTAAGAGCTAGACCGAGCCTCAGGTCGGAGGCCACAGCACGCACTGAACCACTGCAGGGCCAGCCGCTCTGGGCCCACTCCACCCTGTCCGTACCCGCCTAGGGAGAGCAGGCTCCACACTGCTGACCCTCTCCACGGCCTAGTTTGCCACCAGACACGGAAGGGAAGGGCACTGACCTGGCTGGCCATCCCCCAACCCTGCATGGTCCTGGGGATCCGATGTCCCCCATCCAGTCACCACCAGGGAGGGCAGGGGTGGGGGCGCCCTGGGGAGGATGAAGCCCTGTGCTCGCCAAGGCTGGGGGAAGAGCAGGGGAGTAGGTGGACAGGAGAGGGAGACCAAGGCCAAAGCATTCCCTGGCCTCGAGGGGGTCCTGATACTCACTGGTGGGTGTACCTCTCCCTCAGAGCCAGGGCTGAGGACAGCTGTGTGGTGGAGTCACCTGTGGTGGCTGAGTCAGTGCAAGGGCCAGGGCGCCCCACTCTGTCTTCCCTCCCCTGCTGGGCTGTATGGGCTGGCCACGGTCAGCCACGGTGTCACCTTGCCGTTTGCAGCTGCCGGGTGTGGGCAGCCTCCAGCGTGCTGTCTCACTGGAGAACAAAAACATTCTTCCGTTCCCAACGTCACTTAATTTTTTATTTTTGGAGGGGGGGTCTCACTCTCTTGCCCAGGCTGGAGTGCCCTGGCATACTCATGGCTCACTGCAGCCTTGACCCCGTGGGCTCAAGTGATCCTCCCACCTCAGTCTCCTGAGTAGCTGGGGCTACAGGTGTACACCACCATCCCCAGCTAGTTTTTGTATTTTTTGTAGAAATGGTGTCTCCCTATGTTGCCCAGGCTGGGCAACCCTGTTTTTTTAGAGCTAAGGTCTTGCTCTGTTCCCCAGGCTGGAGTTCAGTGGCACGATCATAAGTCACTGCAGCCTCAAACTCCTGGGCTGAAACCATCTTCCTGCTTCAGCCTCCCAAGTAGCTGGGACTACAGGCTTGACCCACCACACCTGGCTAACTTTTAAAACATTTTTATAGAGACAAGGTCTTGCTGTGTTGCCCAAGATGGTCTCAAACTCCTGACCTCCAGTGCTCCTCCAGCCTCAGCCTCCGAAAGCATTAGGATGACAGGCGCGAGCCACCACTCCCAGCCCATTTCCTACTCCACTTGAACTAGCTGCATTTTTTTCAACATTGCCCAGCAGCCCTGGTGAGTGCAAGCAAACAAGGCAGCGGCGTCTTCCTTCAGACGCCTGAGGCACTTCCCGGCCGGTCCAGGGCTCGCTCTCCTGCCCGCAGCTCGTGGACCTGGGTCTGCAACGCTTTCAGTGGTCTCTGATGTCTTTGTCCACCTGCCCACTAGGGTCTGGCCAGATGGGGCCTGCGGCCAGGGCCGCTGGACAGACAGCGCTGCCACCCCGTCAGGGGCCTGAGCTCCAGGGGAGGCAAGCAGCCTTTTCCTCACACACACCCCTTTTGTTGAAGGCCAGGTGATAGCGGGGACGGGAGGCACGGACCCCTCAGCCTGCTCGTCATTTGCATTGTTCTGCATGAATTTGCACGGAGGGTTCAGGAGGCTCTGCCCCCAAGTCCTCCCCAGGTGCAGGCGGAGGGAACAAGATGTTCTAAGAAATAGAAACCGCGGTGGGGGGTTGTCACGTGTGTATATTTAACAGTAAACTTTTTAAGGGTGCCCAGAAACTAAGAATACAGTCTCTGGTGAGCGACAGGTGCTCAAAGGGGGTAAAAAACAACTCCAGTGTCCTCACCTGCTTTAAGCCCCACCCCAAACCTGACCAAGCGAGGCCCTGGAATGGAAGACACAGAGGAGAATCTGGAAGACAGCCCAGCAGTGCCACACAAACCCGCCATGCACCAGACGTGCCTCAGTGTCCACACCTGTGCCACAGGAGTGGAAGTTCCTGGGCCTGGCAGCCCTTTCTGGGAGCTCATCTCAGAGGCAGCAAGGACCCTGTGACCGGGACCCAGACCTGATGTCACCCCAGAGGGCCCCGCCATGGCCCGGACTGGAAAGCAAGGACCCTGTGACTGAGACCCACACCTGAAGTCACCCCAGAGTGCCCCACCATGGCCCGGACTCAAAGCTTAGGGCAGCATACTGAGCCTCATGAAGGGCTGCGTGCCTGTCCTGGCTTGCATAACCCCCCACTGCCTCCACCATGCAGGGCTGGGTACTGCTGCCATCGCCTGTCCCGGCTTGCATAACCCCCCACTGCCCCCACCATGCAGGGCTGGGTACTGCTGCCATCGCCTGTCCCAGGTCATTCGCGTGTGGCCAGAGCCCGTCCCCATTGCACCCAGGATTCGCCTCTGGCGCGTGTCTTCTGCGCTGACCCTGGGGCCCCCACACCTGGCAGATGCCATCAGTCACCCCTACTCCCTCAAGCCATCACCCCAGTCTCCCCCCACCAGACCCCTGCCTGGGCCTCTACCCTATGCCTCCCCCTGCAGCCGCTGACTGGGTGATGGCCCGGGCCTTCTCCCGCCTCTCCCCAGGAAGCTGCCAGCCCTGCTGGCAGACACCCCCTCGCCCCCCCAGCTGGTTATCTGCTGAGCCAGGTTCAAGGCTCTGAGTCTGCCCTGGTCTCCCCTTGAACTTCTCCCTCCACACTCCTGGGGTGGGCTCATGGTCGTCTCTCCACTAATTCTGTAGTCCAGCCATGCCTCCTCTGAGCCCCAGACCTGCAGACCTACAGCCCCAGTGTCCCTCCAGGCCCTTGATGTACCATGAGTGATTGTAACCCCACACACCTGTAACTTCTGCCCACACCTGTGCAGGTGCTCCCCCCTCAAGCCCACCTATCTCCCCACACCTGCGCAGGTGTCCCCTCAGCCCACCTGTCTCTCCACACCAGTGCAAGCACCCCATGGCTCACTGTCTCCTCCCCTCACCTGCACAGCATCACCCCAAGCCCACCTGTCCCCCCGCCAGCCCACCTGTCCCCCCACCAGCCCACCTGTCTCCTCCCCTCACCTGCACAGGCACCCTCACTGGCCCCCTGCCCCTCAAGCTGGAGAGCACCAGCCTTGCCTATTCACCCTTCATTGTCAAAGCAATGCTTGATTTGTCCAAAACCCACCACTTCCCAAACCCATCCACCATCGCCGACTCCCAGGCCTGGGATTTCACGCTTGAGTCTCTCTGAACAGCCGCTTCTAAATCTCGAGGGTCCACTCCTCACACAGCTGCCACCGCTCCCCTCTCCCAGGCGCACCCTGCTCTGAGGCCCAGCCCCGCCCCAGGTGCCTGTGCTTCGTGTGTAAAACCTCTTCTGTTACTGGCCCCATCCTTCAGAGGTCAGAAGTCCCTCTTCTCTGCCTCAGCACAGAGGAGCGGAGCCTCCCAACGGCGGCCTCTCCCGACAGCAGCCCCTCGCCCTACTCAGCCCACCGCCCCATGGACCCCCTGCTGCAGCTGGCTGCTCCAGGCAGTGGCTCCTCACGCCCTCTCTGCTCCTCCGAGGCTGTCCTTGTCATCCAGCTCTCAGCTTAGGTGCCCCTCAGACCTGTCCCTGGCTCACTTCCCGCGTAGGAACGGTCACTCTGCACCTCTGTCCCCAGCTCGCTCCCGCATAGGAATGGTCACTCTGCATCTCTGTCCCCAGCTCGCTCCCGCATAGGAATGGTCACTCTGCATCTCTGTCCTCTTGCCTGTTGCCTACTGGCCTGTGTTCTGTGAAAGCTGGGGCTGCGCCTGCTGGACCTCTGCCTCCCAGGCACCGGCAAGTGGCCGGCACAGAGGAGGGGCCTGCATACGTTGAAGTCACAAGGGTGTGTGTGGACCACAGCCAGCCCCTCCCCATGCCCAGCAGTCAGTCCCACTGTCACAGCCCACTTTCCAGCCACACTGTCCACTCATGGCACACAGCCACCGTCACAGCACACTTTCCAATCGCACTGTCCACTGAGTCCCATGTGTGACCTGAGCTTCTCGGATCTCGGACCCTTGCATTCCAAGCTGCTCCCTCCCCACTCCCCCCTCCCCACCCCCCCCCCCCCCCCCCCCTCCCCCCCTCCCCCCCCGCCCGGCTTAAACGTCCCCCCTGAGGGCCACCCAGCCAGGCTGTACCCCTCCCCTGCCCTGCACAGCATGGGCCTCCTGCCTCCACCCTCCTTCTTCCGGGAGGGCACCTGCTCCCTTCTACCTGAGCTGCCTACAGCTTAAAGCCGCGTGCAGGCTGACACCCCCTAGGCAGGGTCAGCCCAGCCTGCCGGAGTCCCTCACGCCACTTGGGACACAACATCCACGAGATGATGCAGGGCAGCCTCGCCCTCCTGAGGCCCCTTCCTCCGCCAGGCACAGGGTCTGTCCTCTCAGCCGCACCATGGGCTGGGTACCCTGACTGTGCACGAGGGCACCAAGGTTCCGTCGGGACACGCCTCCTGCCCAGGCACCTGGCAGGCACAGCTGGGCCGGGGCACATCCCTCTGCTGGCTTCCAGCACTCGGTTCTCCACCACCAGCCGTACTGCTGGGCTCTGGCTCCCAGCCAGGCCCTGGCTTACAGAAAGCTCAGGCCTAGCAGAAGCCCACCCCAGCCCGCCTGAGGAAGGGTGGGAGTGGAGAGGGGCCCCGCTGCCGGCCCTGTCGCCCACACCAGGACACCAGCATGCAGAGCAGGACATCATCTGTGGCTGGGGGGCTGCGTGAGCTGGCAACCATCGGCTGGGTCTGCTCTGAAAACTGGTCCCCACCTGTTCTTCCCCAAGCCGACCCCTCGGGAGAGCCCAGCTTTGGAGTCTCAGGCAGAGCCTCAGGGCGCCAGGAGGCATCAATGCTGTTGCGCTCTGGCCTGCCCGGCATCTGCCGGGGCCTTGCAGAGGGGGAGGGAGGAAGGGCGGGAGGAGGCAGCCCCACCCCCGCAACACCCAACCCCCTCCTCCTTGGAGGCGCCAGGGAGAGGTGAAGAGAAGAGCAAACTATGCCGCTGGGGACAGAACTCGCCTCGGGACCTCGGGCTGGGAGTGTCTCAGAGGTGAGCCAGGCAGGGACAGGGAGGGTCGGGAGCTCGCGGCAGGGGTTAGGGTTAGGGCGGGACGCACGGAGGAGGGATGCGCAGAGCAGGAGGTCTCACAGCTGTTCGGAAACGCATCCATTTCCATGGCGAGGGAAGGAGCAGGGGAGGTGACCGGCCACCCGGGAGGAGCTTGGCCACCAGACGGCCAGGTGGCCCGGACCTGGGGAGAGTGGCGAACCCGGCAGAATCCCAACCTCGCAGGGCTGTTCCAGGCTGCTTCCAACAAGACCCTGGAGGCACATCCTCTGATGCTGTCCTTCGGCAGGGAGCAGGGGGCTCCCAGGCACGGTGACTTGCCCGGGGTCACAGGAGTGACCACCAAGATGCAAGGGAAACACACAGCCCGAACCCTGCCTTGCACACAGTGGCCTTCACGCCAGCGCGGCCTCCCCATCTGGCTGTCCCATCAGAGCCCCAGGCCTCCCCAGCGCTGCCCACAGACCTGCAGCAGCTTCTCTCTGGCTGCTTCCCTCCCTGCCAGCCAGGGCCTGGGAATCTGCATTTAACCAGCTCCCAGCCGATTGCTCTCTGGCAGCTGTGAGAACTGCACACACAGCAGGTGCCCAGACTGTGGGCGCCGACCTCACTAGCTCACCAGCAGGAGCAGACACAGCCCTGCTCACCAGGCCTTCATCAACTGAGGCAGGGGCGGGGCAGGGAGAGAGCTGGACCCAGATCCTCTGCCCAGGGGCCATGTCCTGCCCTGCGTAGAGTGTATACTTGGCCCTCCCCTTCTCTGACGCTCCTGGTGAACAGGGTGGCGAGGGCAGTAGCCCCACCCTCGAACGCAGGGCACGGGCTGAAGCTGAAGGAATGCCTAGGGGAGTGTGGCATGTGCAGGCAGGGGGCTGAAAGGGGCAGGGAAGGGTGAAGAGGGCCTTGGTGTCCTGGCCAATCTGAGTCCTCCATGTTGAACCCCACACCCCAAGCAGCCGGGAGAAGCTGGAGCAGGCCTGGCACACACCCTAACTCCAGTCTGAAATTCTGGGCCCCTCCTGCACAACCCAGATCCCCACAGGAGGCCGCTGATGGCTCAAAAAAGGTCTCGTGCTTCCAAGGGCATATGCCACCAGCCTGAGGCAGAGCCAGGCAGGTGTGGTGCCTGAGCCAGAGACCCAAGCCCCACACGCCTGGTTATTGCCGTGAACCGGCAGCACATGGCCTTGATTCTCTTCCTGATGCAGGACAGGTGGGCCGCGCAATTGAGGCTTAGCCAGGAAAGAATTCAAGGGCAGGCTGGGGTGTTAGACGGCAGCAGTCTATTACTGAACAATTTTACTCCTTGCAGAGCAAGGCTAACTCTCTGGCAGTGCACCCAGAGTCCACAGTGCTCTTGGCAACTGTATTTATAACCACTTAAACCCACTTTCAATTGCATGCAAATTAAAGGGTGGGTTAATGCAAATTGAGGAGCAGGTTACTTAGGACTTTCTTTTTGTTTGTTTTGTTTTGTTTGAGACAGGGTCTTCCTCTGTCTCCCAGGCTGTAGTGCAGTGGCGTGATCTTGGCTCACTGCAACCTCCACCTCCCTGGTTCAAGTGATTCTCCTGCCTCAGCCTCCCAAGTAGCTGGGATTACAGGCGCCTGCCACCACACCCGGCTAATTTTTGTATTTTAAGTAGAGACAGGGTTTCACCATATTGGTCAGGCTGGTCTCGAACTCCTGACCTCAGGTGATCACCTGCCTCAGCCTCCCACAGTGCTGGGATTACAGGCATGGGCCACCGCTCCTGGCTGTTACTTAGGACTTTCTAGGCAAGGGGCAATAACTTCCCCGTCGTTGCCACGTAAAGCAGGTAACTTCCAGGCCGTTGCCATGGTATTTGTAAACTGTCATGGTGCTGGTGGGACTGTGTTATGCCAAGAACAATGAGGCAGCTAGGGATCGCCTTCCTCGCCATCTGCTGGTTCTTGCTGCTTTCCTTATTTTATTCTTTCTGGACCAGATCACGTTTTGGTCAGCAAGGTTGTGACCAGAAAAGTCCTGCTGGTTTCCTACCTCAGAACAGCTCGGATGCTGTGTGTGGGTGGCCCGCCGTTGGCCCTAACAGGGTCTCTGGCTATAGAAAGCAGGCATGGGCCTCTCAAGAGGCTGGGGGCCCTCCCTATGGGCTGTGCTCTCATGCCCCCTGCAATGCATCTCCCCCACCAGCCTGCCTGGCCTGGGCACAGTGACTGTTGGGCAACTGTCACTGTGGCTGCTGTCACCTCCCCCGAGGTTCTCCCCATTAACCAGCTGGCTGCACTCCTCGTTAGACCCTGCCAACTGGGGGCTCCGAAGGGGCACGGAGCCAGCAAGTTTGTCCCTTCTGCCATCTGGTGGGAGGGGCCAGAGAACTGGCCCCTCCTTCCTTCCACAATCAAACATGAAGGTGGCAAGGAAGTCTCCAGAGCCTGGGCTTGAAGTTTCGAGTCCTGACTTGGGATCCAGTGTCTGCACATCCCACAGGAAGGCCAGAGACAGGGAGGAGCATGGTGGGAAGATGTTGTCAGGGAGGGTGAATTATAAATGAAGAGATGCGACTCGCACCCATCGGATGGGCGGTACGGGAATGGGAGGCACCAGGTGCCAGCAGCAGGTGGATAGGCAGCTCCAGCGAACCTGGCAGGCAGGTGCAGCCCCCTCAAATGCCACCTGGCCATGGATGGTGGAGGTTGCTGGGTCACAAGCCATCCCAGCACAACTTCCTGGCATTGCATTCTTTCTTCCTTAACAGCATCCTGTAAATGTTCCATTAATGAGGGTCTGACTGTGCAAAACTATACTACTGTTTTATCTGAAAAGCCTTTATTGTGCCATAATTCTTGAATGAGAAGCTGGCTGGACACTCCATCTGGCTTGACAGTTCACTTTTCTCATTCTTTGAAGATGTGCTAGGCTGGGCACAGTGGCTCATGCCTGTAATCCCAACACTTTGGGAAGCCAAGCTGGGTGGATCACCTGAGGTCGGGAGTTCGAGACCAGCCTGACCAACATGGATAAACCCCCATCTCTACTAAAAATACAAAAAATTAGCCGGGCATGGTGGCACATGCCTGTAATCCCAGCTACTCAGGAGGCTGAGGCAGAAGAATCACTTCAACCCAGGAGGCAGAGGTTGCAGTGAGCCGAGATCGTGCCATTGCACTCCAGCATGGGCAACAAGAGTGAAACTCCGTCTCAAAAAAAAAAAAAAAAAGGTGTGCTTCCACTTTTCTCTGACTCTCGTTGTTGATGAAGAGTAGTCAGCTGTATTTCTTTATCATCACCTCTTTCAGGATCTCTTCATCGTTAACAGCCTGCAATTTTAGTACAGTTCACTGAGTGTGTATCTTCCTTGGCATTCCTACATCTGAGAATTCTTACCTTTCAACATTTTTGAAAAATCACCAGCCATTTTGTTTTTGAATGTTGCCTCTCCCCATTCCCTCTGCTCTCCTTTCTGGAACTCTGGTTAGATTTATATTGGGTTCTCTTCTCTACTCTGTACCTCTTAGCTGCTCTTTCAGATTTTCTATCTCCTTATCTCTCTGCACTCCTAATGGATCAT
Organism: Hylobates moloch; assembly: GCF_009828535.3. Classification (NCBI taxonomy): domain Eukaryota; kingdom Metazoa; phylum Chordata; class Mammalia; order Primates; family Hylobatidae; genus Hylobates; species Hylobates moloch. The sequence goes on from NW_026652707.1 coordinate 24,267, forward strand.
TTCTTCTGATCTACTTTCTAGTCAATAAATTCCCTCTTCACCGGTGTATTATCTGTTGCTTAATCTGCAGTGAATATTTTTGATGGCATTTTTCATTTCTAAAGTTGAAAAGGCACATTCTGATGATGCTGGTGATGGTGATGATAGTGTGTGATGATGTTGATGATGATAGTGACGATGATGGTAATGATGAAAATAATCATTACAACTATCAAAGATTGGCCAAGCACGATGGCTCACGCCTGTAATCGCAGCACTTTGGGAGGCCAAGGCAGACGGATCACGAGGTCGGGAGTTCGAGTCCAGCCTGGCCAATATGGTGAAACCCCATCTCTACTAAAAATACAAAAATCAGTCAGGCATGGTGGCGGGTGCCTGTCGTACCAGCTGCTCAGGAGGCTGAGGTAGGAGAGTCACTTGAACCTGGGAGGCAGAGGTTGCAATGAGCCAAGATCTCACCACTGTGCTCTAGCCTGGATGCCAGAGCAAGACTCCGTCTCAAGGAAGAAACAAACAAACAAACAAACCAACAAAAACACTACCAAAGAGTCATCACTGTGGGCTGCACTTGTGGCTTCAGGCAAGTAGCCTTGGCGAGTCTGTTCATCCCTCATGGTCATTGGAGCTGAGGTTTGCAGCTGACTCAGTGCAGCCCTGACTCCCTGTGGGTCAAAAGCCACTCTTCACATTGCCGGGAGCGGTGGTGTTTGTTGGGTGTCCATGTACGACTTTAGCTGTTGTTTTAAAGTTCTACTGTGTGTGTTTTTTAAAGGACCAGTGAAATTTGAAAATAGCCAAGGAAAAGGAAACTGGTTCCCACAATCACAGACACCACCACAGAACACACCAAGGCAATTTCTTTGTTATAAAAATTTTATTATTAAGAGAAAGGGGCCAGGCGCGGTGGCTCACGCCTGTAATCCCAGCACTTTGGGAGGCTGAGGTGGGCGGATCACGAGGTCAGGAGATTGAAACCATCCTGGCTAACATGGTGAAACCCCGTCTCTACTTTAAAAAGTACAAAAAAATTAGCCGAGCGTGGTTGTAGGTGCCTGTAGTCCCAGCTACTCAGGAGGCTGAGGCAGGACAATGGCGTGAACCTGGGAGGCGGAGCTTGTTGTGACCCGAGATCGTGCCACTGCACTCCAGCCTGGGCGACAGAGCAAGACTCTGTCTCAAAAATAAATAAATAAATAAAATAAGAGACAGGGTCTCACTATATTGCCCAGGCTGGTCTGCGAACTCCTGTGCTCAATCGGTCCTCCCGCCTCAGCCTCCCAAAGTGCCTGGATTACAGGCATGAGCCACCGCACCTGGACAACACTGAGGCAATTTTTGATGCAATTCTGCAGTGGCTGGAGGCAATTTTTGATGCAATGTCTCAGTGGCTGGAGGGAGCCAGGCTCCTGCTCACATCACACTTTGTACTTTGGTAGCTCCCACTTCAGGGCTGCCCTCACCTTCCCTCACCAAACTTCAGACTTGGAAGAGGCTCCCATGAGGGTGTGTGGGTTGGTTTAGACCTTGTTGACAAAGAAGTCGGTTAATCCCAAGTTCAGGGAACGGGGAGGCTTCCGGAATAAGGAGCTAGTTCTCCTCGGGAGCTCCCAGCTGGGGCCAGCCCTGCTCACGCCTGGACCTCAGCCAGTGAGACCCACTTCCGTGAGCCCCACAGGAGGCTCCTGAAGGCCGCTGCACCCGACTCTGGATAGCAGGGACTTGGAGTAGGGTGCGACACAGGACAGAGAGGGCCTGCCAGGCTGCAAAAAGAGCCCAGTGGTACCTCATGAGCTGGAGGAGGGGTGCTGTGCCCGACCATCTTGCATCTATTTTTGTTTATACCCTTGCAATAATAATAATACAAGTAAAGTCAGATAAATTTCAGGAAGCATGAACATGGGATGCTCCAGTCTCCAACCAGCACGAGGAAATCATCACTCTCCAATCAAAGGAAGAGGGCGTACAATGGCGCCATCACGGCGCACTGCAGCCTCAACCTCCGGAGCTCAAGGGGTCCTCCCACCTCAGCCTCCTAGGTGCTGAGGACCACAGGCATGCACCACCATTCCCAGCTAAGTTTTTTTACTTTCTGTAGAGATGGCATCTCACTATGTTGCCCAGTTTGGTCTCCACCTCCTTACTTAAGCAATCTTCCCTCCTCAGCCTCTCAAATGCTGGGATTACAGGCATGAGCCACCGCACCCTGGCCCGAGGTTGAGCTTTTGAGGAGCTGTCACCCTGCTTTCCACACCGGCCACACCGATTGCTGTTCCCACCAGCAGTGCATGCCAGGCCTCCACATCCCACCAATACATGCTGGGGCACTGTCTGACTTCAGCCTCTGAATGCCTGTGAAGGGGCATCTCACTGGGGCTGTGATCTGCATTCTCCAGTGACAGGCAGTGCCACGCAGCCTTCCCCGTGCTCACTGGCCACTGTGTGTCTTTGGAGAAACATCTGTCCAGACCCGTCGCCCATCCCTGCACTTTTCTGCTCATTTTGAAGGTGAGAAAACAGAGGGTGAGGAAGGTGAGGGAACAGAGGGTGAGGGAGGTGAGGGAACAGAGGGTGAGGGAGGTGAGGGAACA
>NW_026652708.1:0-14667 GCF_009828535.3 Hylobates moloch
GGTTGCTGTTTAGGTTGACTTCACTTTTTAACTTCCTGGAGCATTTTCCTTTCTCAGAATTTGAATCTTGGGCATGGAGGCTGCTCTCAGAACCAAGGTCTTACACTTGCTGCTGTGTTATTTGGTTCTGGCATTGAACCTGTTGCCATAGAACCATAGACCTCTCCAGGGGGGACTTACTTTGGAGAATAGCTTATCCACTTGCCTCTTTTAGGAACTAAGGCTCAGAGAGGCCAAGTGACTTGTTCAAGGTCACACAGCGACTTGAGACAGAGCCAAAAGTGGAACCAGTTCTCGTACTTTTCCTACTATCTTTCAGCCTCTTCTGGGGTGCTCATTCGTGATATTGCATGACCCAAAGGAAAAATATAATTTCCCAGGTCATTGTGCAATCTTTTCACCTTGGAAAAGTTTGAACATTTGGAGGCCTATCGGGCACGGCTGTCTGCTCTCCAAGATGACCCCTGGTCACGGAATGCAGTGTTCAAAGCTTAGCTTCTGATACCATCTGTTGATTCTAAGAGGCTTGAACTGGGAGTGAGGCCAGTGAGGTTCTAGTCTATCTGCCTCTTACCAGCCGTGTGAGCTTGGGCAAGTTTCCTCACCTCTCTGAATCAGAATTTCCCAAGCGAAAGACAGGAATGCCTGCCTCACAGGATGTTATCATGATCACAGGACAGAACAAAAATGAAAGTTATCAGAAAAATGTAAAAAATGAGATAACTGCAAGTTACTATTACAGGCTGTTAAGCTGAGGTATTAGAGACTCTCAGAATTCTCTCTTTTCACAGGTGAGAAAATGGAGGCTCAGGAAACGGTCATCCAGCCAGTGACCAGTTCAGATTAGCAAGCAGGTCTCCTGTCCGCCCTGCCACAGCCACAGTGGGAATCACGGATCTCAGTTAAAGCCATCTGGCCCCAAGCACGTGGGCAGCTGGTCATGGGGTGAAATGGGAAATGCCCTGACCTCCCTTTACAAGAGTCTGTGGGCGCAGAGTCCCAGCCCCAGGAACAGAATCATCAAATCCTGCTCATTTTAAGGGCAGAGGCAGAGAGGGAAGGAAGGCTCTGTCCCTCCTCATCAACCCAAGACTAGGATTCTGGGTAGCACTGACTCAGAAGAGGCTTGGGGACCCCCAAGAGCAGACCCCCACACTTGCTGGTGGCTGATTCCCAGCCTGTGGGCATGGATTTGGGAGGAATTACACTGTGCAAATGAACACGGTTTTTGCAGACTTGTGGGACCTGCCAGCTCTCTCAGTTTAACTAGATCTCTGCAGTGACATCCAGGCATGTTCTGCATTAAATTAGAGCTGGTAATTTCAGAGGGAAACAGCTCTGAAATGGCATGAAAGACAAAAATCTGTTCCTTGAAAAATGACACCATATGTGCCTGCGTTGCTGCAGTTAGGGTAAAAGCCTTTACCTCCCTTGGTTACTCATCAAGCCGCCAATGTTAATGTCAGATTTGCAACAGAACCATATACTAATGGAACCCAAATTAGCTCTAAAATTAGCTCTTAACAAGAAACCTGAGACTAGCTCAAGGCAAGCGGATTTCTCTGACTGTGAGAGACAGAAAGCACTTTAGCAAAGCAGCCACATATTGATATTCTCAAGCTTCAGAAAAGATCACTCTTTGCTCCGAGTGAATTGCCCAGGAAGAATTGTGAGACAGCCTGCTGTCTGCCTATGCGTCAAGGACATAGCAGCTCAACTTGCAGTTTTAAGGAAACTTTCCACAAAACAAAGAAGCTATGGAGAGCTTAGAGTGTGAGTGAGAGAGAGGAGGACTCAGGGGGTCGGATCTGGGTGGGGAGCTGGGTCCTGGGAGTGGCAGTGTTCAGATTTAGAGTATGTTCCAGCATCACTGTTTATCTAACACCTCTAGAGAGCCCAAGGATTATGGAGAAATCAGTTATGGCAAATATCTACATGGATAAACGATATTTAGCAACTGAAATTGATTATTGAGTTCTCTTCCACCATCCTTAAAAATTATGAACTGATTTTTTTTGTTTTTTGACATGGAGCCTCGCTCTGTCGCCCAGGCTGGAGTGCAGTCGCGTGATCTTGGCTCACTGCAACTTCCACCTCCCGGGTTCCAACGATTCTCCTGCCTCAGCCTCCCGAGTGACTGGGATTACAGGTGCCCACCACCACGCCTGGCTAACTTTTGTATTTTTAGTAGACACAGGTTTTCACTATGTTGCCCAGGCTGGTCTCGAATTCCTGACTTCAGGGGATCCACCCGCCTCGGCCTCCCAGAGTCCTGGAATCATAGGCGTGCGCAATCATGCCTGGCCCCCAACTGAAAAATTTGTTAAAGAGTGTCCCTTCAGTAGCAGCATTTCTAAGATACTCACAGAGCAGTAGCCTCTATTAACAGGTCTCAGTCTACGAAGTTTTTGCTGCCCCTGACGGCTCGGTGAGCCCCTCAAGGGCTGGTGGGAATTTGGAAGCCAATGGGTCAGCCCTGTGAAGGCCACTTTGTGTTTGGAGTTTACTTCAGGGTTTGTGGACCAAGGCTGAGAAGGGGAGGAGGTAGGATGGGTGATTAGAGCCACTGAAACCTACCCAAGAGGGAAAAAAGGATTAAGAAACTAAAGATGCAGTTGGGGAGTAGGAGGAGGAAGATGGCATTAGTCTAGGGGCAGCTGGCTTGAATTAGGCACCTCCCATCAGGAAAAATGCATCCAATTCTTGTGGATGAAACATTTACATTCCCTTCCTCTCGAGGAAGCAGTGCACTCCTGTTTGGCTAAGGAGTACCTCTGAACCTGACATTCTGGGGCACGTGAGTTCCATTTAGTTTCACACTCTCACAACTGAGCATTTTTGGTTGGGCACTGGGGTTGGCTGCACTGAATAAGTCCTCTTCTCAGTCTATTGGGATGATAAAATAGGTACATAGATAACCAAAATATAAGCTAGTGGGGAGGAGTGCTCTGAGGAAGGACACAAGAAAGTGCTCTGGGGCTACAGATGAAGGAGAGATCAGTTTTATGTTGCATCAGGAGGAGTCCTCACAGAAGAGGTCGCGTCTGAACAGGGCCTGGAATGATGAGTCGCAATAAGTTATGGAACCTTTAGACCAGTGGAGGTCATTAACCCAACATACAAACAAGTCCCTCTGGGACTCAATCCATTCTGGCCACGACTCAAAGCCAGGCTGAGCTTTCCTTTCCAGCTAGCTCCCTTCTCTTGTAGTGTGCTGGAGAAGAGGCAGTGAAGCAACAAGACACAAGGCGAGGGCAAGTCTGGCAACCCAGGGTTGCTCTGGATGAAGGTGAGAACAGGGGAGCAGAGACAGCGTGTCCTTAGACAACGTCCTGGGTGGAAACGAAGACAGCCTGCCGATGCAAACAGCAGCAGCAGCAGCAGCCACCGATGGCTCATGACTGTGCCTTCCCAGAGCGACTGACAATCTACCTGTGATTCCCCCGTTGCCTCTTCCTTCTGTCCCTAGGCTTCAACCTGGGCAACTAACCCCTTCATTTAGGGGCAAAGAGAAGTCAAACTTAATCAGTTTTCTGACAGCTCTGATACTGAATTACAAGATTACTTAAAAAGATAAGAAGTTCGAGATGTTTATTTGCATAGTTGACACCCACAAAATGATAGTTTTTTGGACTTTACAATCACACACGAAGAGTTTCTAGGATTACTATGGGATGTGACTCAGTTTCAGGGTTGCAGTTGAACCATTGCTGACAAATGGTACCCCTTCATTAAGACCCATTTGTCTCCCACTCAGTTCCTCCCGCTGGGTAACTGTGGAACAACAGAAACTCTAAGCTTGGATGAAGAGATGTTGGTTAATGGGTGCAAACATGCAGCTAGCTAGAAGGAATAGGTTCTATAGTTCAGTAGCATAGTAGGGTGACTAACAATAACTTATTACATATTCCAAAATAGCTAGAAGAATTGGAATGTTCTTAACACAAGGAAATGATAAATGGTTGAGGTGATGGCTATCCCACTTACCCTGATTTGATCATTACACATTGCATGCATGTATCAAAATATCACAGGTACCTCATAAATATGTACAACTATTATGTATCAATTAAAAATAATCTAAAAATAAAATTTACGATTTTAACTATTTTTAAAAACCTCTGTTTGTGAAGAAAAATGACGGTGTTGTGGAAAAAGCTCTAGCTTGCATTGTAATCCAAGCTCAGCCTGAAAAATTACCATGTATCTGACTGATTCATTTAATTTCTTTGCATTTACCCTCTTGGGCAATTAAATGAAATGGTGTGTATAAATGTGCTCTGTGAAAGATAAAGTACTATACAAGCGCTATTATTAGTAATGATACATGTACCGCCTCACAGGGCTGTTATGAGTCTTCTTTAAGAGTGCTCTTCAAAAGAAAGATATCGTCGGAAATTCTGGAATCTTCTAGCCTCAGAAAGAACTGCAGCTGCAATCAAGGTTTATCGAATTATCAACAACTGAAGGAAAAAGTAAAGCCCAGAACACATTGTATTAGGTTAACTAGAATTACAACTGGCAGAAACATATTTCTTATTAAATAAAAAAAAAAATCTTTTCAGTGAGACAAATGTCAAGTTCTCTAATGATGTTTATAAATCAATTTTTAAGACGAATAACTTGCTATCATAATCACTCATTTTTCCTGGCACTGCTTGGCAGGACAAATCTCATAAATGCACAACCTTTCATGTCAGTACAAATAGATCCATCTTCTCTGATTATCTCTACAGTTTAGGACCTGCAGTGCAAAGATACAAATAAAGCCCATGCCCACTAATGTTGGTATCTTTTTCTAAATTGGCCAAGAGCTTCATGGGGTGGTTTGCAATAAACCTTACTCAATAAAACAAGCCCCATTCGAATATATCTCTCGAACTCAAGAAAAGGACTCCCAATTTTTTTAAACAACAGCAACAAAACTTGTACATAAATGGAAAGTGTATTAGTTCGCTGAGGCTGCCAAAACAAAGTGCCACCAATTGGATGGCCTAAACAACAGAAATTTATTTCCTCACAGTTCTGAAGGCTGGAAGTCTGAGATCAGGATGTTGGCGGGTTTCGTTTCTTCTGAGGCGTCTCTACTTGGCTTGCAGATGGCCGCCTTCTCGAGGGTCCTCACGTGGCCTGTCCTTGGTGTGTGTGCACCCCTGCTGTTTCTTTGTGTGTCCGAATTTCCTCTTCTTATAAGGACAGCAGTCAGATTGGATTAGGGCCCACCCTAACAGCCTCATTTCAACTTAATCAGCTCCTTCACACCCCTAGCTCCAAATAGAGTCACATTCGTAGGTACTGGGGATTAGGGCTTTAGCTTATGAATTTGGGTGGACACAATTCAGCCTATATGAGGAAGAGAGTATCTGTGTAACCTCTGATGAAACAAAACGCCCATAGATATCATCCACTAGGCCAGTCAAAGACAAACACACTCAGACCCTTCTCTTGCACAAATTGCATGCACCTGTGACGTGTGTTTTGCCCACCCGTGGGGCTGTGTGTGGCCCATGCATGGGCACAAACAGCGCAGTGCAGCACCCTTCCACTAAAGCAGCCCCATGGGAAGGGGGTGGGGCTTATCTGTCAAGGTCAAGGTCAGCTGTGCTGGCATCTGAACAGCAGCTGCTGAAGCAGTGGGAAGCAATGGGGATAGGGTGGAGAGGGCCATGAAGCTTTTCCACAAACCCTGTGGGTTCTCCTCCCCCTGACAATTTTTTTTTTTCTAAAAGAATTTATCCTAGCCAGTTATGAAATCAGGAAGCCGACCTAGAGTTTCTGGAGACCTGATCCCTTTCCCCCAGCCCCAAATCTAATAGACAACATCAGATGGGGAGGAAAGAGATAGAAAACATTGTCTCCTTAGCAATAGCCTCTGCCGTTTCCGATTTCCAAAGAAATCCACAAAGCAAAACAAACGTGCTCAAACACCACCTCACCCCACCCTGCACATGGGAGGCCTGGGCCCTGTAGTCTGGAAGCTTCCTGATTTTCCTGTGGGAACAGTGGGTGTGCTTTGAGGCATGCTCCAGAATGCCTGGAATTTTCCACCTGTGGCCCCCCCTGCCAGCTACAAGCCTAGGCCAGAGTGACAAACAGAACCAAGGGAAGCATAGCTTTTAGTCTAATGCACAAGGATCATGCAGAGACTCAGAACTAAATCAATCACGACAATGATCAGAACTATGGTGTGTCTCCTATGTGCCAGGCATTCACATATACGATACAATTCAACCCTGGTCCCTGCCACCGTGAGGCTGAGACCCTTACCTTCATTTTACAGGTCAGGGGGCCCAAGTTCAGCAAGGCTCAGCAACTTGCTTCTTCAACCTCAACATCAGCGTCTGTGAGTGGCAGAGCTGGGGTTCGAACCAAAGCTGGGACATCTCTCCTCCACGCTATACTGACTGCCCTGTGCCCAAGCCACTAATAACAGAGCCACGGGCCCCACAGGGCCACAGTCACTCAAGTCAGCACCAGATGGTTCTCTCTTCTGCCTCTGCCAAGTGTAGCCTCAGGACTTAGTACATGGAAGGCTTTCAACAAAGGGGAATTGAACTGAAGTATCACTAGGTCATGACACAAGCCACACCAGGTCACTGGGGCAAAGGCCAACACCCTGATTCTGAACACAGGTACTGACCGGAGGCCCCGGGGAGCCCTTGCTGGATGAGTAGAGTGCTGGCCTGTCAGCCACAGAGGGGTGCTCAGCTTTGGTCCTGCAGGGTGAGGGGGCAAAGCAAGTGAAAAAAAAAAACAGATTTCCAGGCCCTGAAGGAATGACCTAGGGTGCCACTCTTTTTCCCCCTTTCCAGTGAGTGGTGCTTAACCCAGGGTTTGTTTTGTTTTGTTTTGTTTTGTTTTTTGACAGAATCTCACTCTGTCGCCCAGGCTGGAGTACAGTGGCATGATCTCTGCCCAGTGCAACCTCTGCCTCCTGGGTTCAAGTAATTGTCCTGCCTCAGCCTCTCAAGTAGCTGGGATTACAGGCACCCACCACCACGCCTGGCTAACGTTTGTGTTTGTAGTAGAGACGGGGTTTTGCCATGTTGGCCAGGCTGGTCTTGAACCCCTGACCTCAGGTGATCTGCCCCCCTCAGCCTCCCAAAGTGCTAGGATTACAGGCATGAGCCACCACGCTCAGCCCATCCAGGGTTTTTACAGTAATTTCTATTCTGAAACTGCAACTTCGCCAAGAAGACAGACAGTGGAGAGCAGTTATGTCTAACACTGTCACTGTGTTCTTTTGAACAAATCATTCCCCATCATTTGCCTTGCTTCCTTGGCTGCCAAACTGGGCCAATAATGCTGACCACATTTTCCCTTGGGGGAAAGCAGACAGTGTTTACATCCAGCAGAGCTCAGAACTCCTGGAGAAAAGTGCCAGATAAACACGTACCTGTACCACTCAAATGGAATCCTAGGTTGCTTTTACTTTCGCTGCCAAGCTAAAAGTATGTGGCATTTCAAATTTGTCCTCTAAAGCTTTAAAAGCCTTTTTCATTTCCTGAGTGCTTTGGGATGGAAGGTACTAATCTGTTTTAGAAAACAGTGTATTTTCTCTTTTGGAATTTGGGATCTCTCAATCTAGTCATTAATTTCTACTTACAGACAGTTTTCCTCGGCATGTGTCCATCCAAAGGTTATAGAAACACTATTAATCTAGGGGGAAATTCTGCCTCAGCCTCTCATCCCCATGGAGCACAAGTATTTGTAATTCCTCCTTTTTTAAAGAAATCTAAACTCATTTCTTCCTTGAAGCCCTTTCTAAACAGCTATTGATCTTCCCCACCCGGGGTAGGCCATGACTGCTGGGTCCTCAGGAGTCCTTTAATGCCTTGCCTTTATTTGGGATTATATTTGCCCCCTGAGGCCCTCTGGGGGTCTGCCTCCCAGTTAAGGATGAGCAGGTCCTACCGGGCTTTCCGGTGGGTTGCACCACAGCCACACCTCAACCCAGGCCAGAGGGTGGGGAAGTGAGCTCGCCTGAAGCCCCCACTGCCTCCTAGCATCTCCACCCACGGCCAGGTTCCATCTGTGTCCCACTCCTGCTTTCGGTGGTTTGCCAGCAGGCAGGCACCTGCTGAAGAGCCAACTGGTAACTAAGGGGACAGCTGCTTATAATAAGATGCAGGACTGCCCTTGAACCAGACACCTCTCAGGCATCTCCAGGTACTCTTTGGCCTCTCCAAAGGCCGCTTGTTTCAGTCCCACCTTCACTCCCTTGACAACTCCATGTAGGCGCCAACAAACCAACAAACTTCACCTGAGCCCAACCCAACAGTGTCTCACCTCAAGGCCACACCATTCACCACTGGTCATGAGGCTTCCCTGTTGACCCCGTGATATGGTTTGGCTCTGTGTCCCCACCCAAATCTCATGTCAAATTGTAATCATGTCAGGGGAGGGATCTAGAGGGAGGTGCTTGGATCATGGGGGCAGATTTCCCCCTTGCTGTTCTCATGATAGTGAGTGAGTGCTCATGAGACCTGATGGTTTAAAAGTATGGCACTGGCCAAAGGTGGTGGTTCACGCCTGTAATCCCAGCACTTTGGGAGGCCGAGTTTGGTGGATCACCTGAGGTCGGGAGTTGGAGACCAGCCTGGCCCACATAGAGAAACCCTGTCTTTACTAAAAATACAAAAATTGGCTGAAAACTTAGCTGGGCTTGGTGCCGCATGCCTGTAATCCCAGCACTTTGGGAGGCCAAGTCGGGTGGATCACCTGAGGTTGGGAGTTGGAGGCCAGCCTGGCCCACATGGAGAAACCCTGTCTCTACTAAAAACACAAAATTAGCTGGACGTGGTGGCGCATGCCTGTAATCCCAGCTACTTGGGAGGCTGAGGCAGGAGAATCACTTGAACTCTGCAGGCAGAGGTTGCAGCGAGCCGAGATGGCACCACTGCACTCCAGCCTGGGCAACAAGACTGAAACTCCGTCTCAAAAAAAAAAAAAAAAAAAAGTGTGGCACCTCCCCGCTGGCTCCCTCACTTTCCTGCTCCACCATGGTAAGACGTGCCTTGTTTCTCCTTCGCCTTCTGCCATGATTGTAAGGTTCCTGGGGCCTCCCCAGCCATGGGGAACTGTGAGTCAAACCTCTTTTCTTTATAAATTACCAGTCTCAGGTAGTTCGCTATACCAGTGTGAGAACGGACGAATCCCCCCTGACACATAAAGGCCCTGTGGCTTGGCTGGTGTTCACGTATGTGTAATCTGAAAGAGGAGTCATTTGTACTCCATGCACCAAATGTCTCCAGTAGGTGATAGGGGCCAGCAGAAAATTATCTTTTTCTCTCCAGACCAAGAAGGAGTGTTTGATATGGTTGTTTTATGGCTGCTCAGAAGATGGCTTCATGAAATGTGCAGTTGTGGTCAATATCAAGTTGTGGCCAGCTTGAAGACATGCCCTTCTGAGAGAGAGAGAGAAAGAGATATATATATATATATCTCCTGTCCTTCATAAGGATATGAGCTTGTTAAAAAGTGAGTCTTGCCAGGTACAGTGGCTCACACCTGTAATCCCAGCATTTTGGGAGGCTGAGGCGGGTGGATCACCTGAGGTCAGGAGTTTGAGACCAACCTAGCCAACATAGAGAAACCTTGTCTCTCCTAAAAATACAAAAACTAGCCGGGTGTGGTGGCGGGTACCTGTGATTCCAGCTACTTGGGAGGCTGAGGCAGGAGAATTGCTTGAACCCAGGAGGCGGAGGTTGCAGTGAGCCGAGGCTGTGCCACTGCACTCCAGCCGGGCGACAGAGCAAGACTCAGTCTCAAAAGAAAAAAAAAAAGGTTGGCGGGGGTAGTCTTGAAGGAGGAGCTATTAAGACTCAAAGAAAGGCATTCTAATGATGGAATTATGGACACTGGGGTTGAAGGGGGTAACGCCAATCCAGATTTGCAGAGAGAGGGAGAGAGAGGGAGAGCGCGAGCATGTTGGGGTGGGAGGGGGTTGCTGCTGTCTTTTGCGGCCTTGTCTTCTCACGCCTCCTCTTCCTTCTGCCCTTGCCTCGACCCAAGCTTTTCTCTGCCTGGCTGTGCTGTGACATGCTTTTTTTTCCACTTGTACATTCTGTTTCCCGAGGTGTTTCATCCCAGAGAAACACCTGCTCCCTCTGAAGGAGGTTGCCTGAATTATAAATGAGCCTCCAATAGAGAAAATGTGCTCTTTTCCTTCTTTTTCAGAAGAAAAAGGCCCAGACAAGTGTCTACAGAATTTCCTTCTTTTTCAGAAGGAAAAGAGAAAAAGAGGTAAACAAGTGGCCAGAATGTTTCTCTGAGCATCCGAGGACGATGCAAACCTCACTTCCCTTTTCCTCGGACCCCTGGTTTGGATCCCGAAGCCACCCTCCGGGGGGTCGGCACTCATTCTGGCCACCAATACTTTCGTGTGTTCTGGGCCTCCCCAACCCTGTTCCTTGCCCTCCCTCTTCCTCTGTGTGGGTGTGGCCTCCTTCTCCCCTGTCTCTACATGTCCAAATACTGTGTATTCAAGACTCAGAACAAAATGCTAGCTCCTCCAGGAAGCCTTCCTGGGTTCTCGAAATGGACACGATCTCTCCGTCCTCAGTCCTTTTCCTTCCTAACTTCCCTGCCTCCTACGAGTGGGACTCTGGCCAATTTCCCTTAGTCAGTCAGGTAAACGGCCCTGCTCATGGTAGTTGGTCAGGAAATAAAGGGGAAAGGCAGGAAGGGTGGAAAGAAGGGGAGGAGGGAGACTATGGGCCCAGACAAGTGTCTACTGAATTCAGAACATGGCAGGGTCAGCAGACGATTTTCCTTCCTTCTCCTTTGTGTGCGCTTCTGGGGCTGCTAATGACAAGTCACAGCAGAGAGTGTGAAATCTGCTGCCCTCCAAGGGGGCACCATGTCAGGTCATTCTCTCTCACTGCTTCCCTCTCCCTCACTGAAAAGCCTGCATCCAAAGCCCATTGCTGGCTCCAGTGTGTGGACCTTGCAGGGAAGAACTGTGTAAGGACGAGACAAACAGTAGGGCTGAGTGCCGAGTGCCCGGTCAGTGGGGAGGGGGCTGTGCTGTGGGATGAGGAGCCCCTGAACCTGGTTTTCTCCTCGTCCTCCCCGCCCAGCGAACACCCTCCTCACCCTAACCATCTATCTGGTTGTTTACTGTGAGTTTGGTGTCCTCTCCTTCCACTAAAGGTTCCATTAAACCTGAGGTTCAAGTCTATGGTGGCCGGACCTATTGTCTTACACATTTAGACAATGCTTTTCTGCACATTGGCAGCCATCAAATATATGTGTTGAGTTATTAGAGATAGACTTTTTTTTTTGAGGCAGAGTCTCGCCTATCACCCAGGCTGGAGTGCAGTGGCACGATCTTGGCTCACTGAACCTCCGCCTCACAGGTTTAAGTGATTCTCCTGCCTCAGCCTCCTGAGTAGCTGGGACTACAGGTACCCACCACCATGCCCAGATACTTTTTGTATTTTTAGTAGAGACAGGGTTTCACAATGTTGGCCAGGCTGGTCTTGAACTCCTGACCTCAAGTGATCCACCCACCTTGGCCTCCTAAAGTGCTAGAATTACAGGCATGAGCCACCGCGCCCGGTCTATAAACCATTGCTTAATCCAAAGAGCTTGAAGTGCAAGGAGACCCTCCCCTGAAGGCAGGGCTCTCTCCTGGAGACATGGGTGAGGCATATTGGGGACTCAAGTGGCCGAGTCTCCTGCTTCATGCTGCCCAGGCATGCTGGAGAGCTGCCGGATGAAACAGAAGACACCCAGTTAAATTTGAATTTTGGGTAAACAATGAAAGTAGCATACGTTTATCCCATGTAATATTTGGGACACACTCATACAAAAAATTATTGTTTATCTGAAATTCATTTTAAATGGATATCCTGCTTTTTGTTTGTTTTTGAGACAGGGTCTCCCTCTGTCACCCAGTCTGGAGTGCAGTGGTGCAATCATGGTTCACTATAGCCTCGACCTCCCAGGTTCAAGTGATCCTCCCACCTTAGCCTCCTGAGTAGCTGGGACTACAGGTTTGCACTACCATACCTGGCTAATTTTGTTTATTTTTTGTAGAGACAAAGTCTCACTATATTGCCCAGGCTGGTCTCAAACTCCTGGACTCAAGCAATCCTCCCGTCTCAGCCTCCCAAAGTGCTGCAATTACAGGCGTGAGCCACTGTGCCTGGCCCATCCCGTATTTTTATTTGCTTAATCTGGCAACCTTTCCTTAGAGGCTCCTGGAACGCGCCACTGCAGTCATTCCGGCACACCCAGTTAGAGCTCCCGCTCGGGGCCACTGAGACCAAAGAGAAATGGTGTCAGCTGTGAGAAACTGTGTAAGTTTGTGGATTGTTGACTTATTCCCTCCAAACAATTTTGCAACTAAAAAAGGAATACTTTTTTAGAGTTCCTTTTAATATGGGTTAAAATGTGTTTTGTCATATTGTATATGTTAAATATCATAGAATCTATTAAATTTAAACATGAATTTACAATTTACAGAGTGTGGCCACATACATTCTTTTTTTTTTTTTTGAGACGGAGTCTCGCTCTGTCACCCAGGCTTCAATGCAATGGTGCAATCTTGGCTCAGTCCTGGGTTCAAGCAACTGACTTGCAACCTCCACCTCCTGGGTTCAAGCAATTCGCCTGCCTCAGCCTCCTGAGTAGCTGGGATTACAGGGGCCTGCCACCACGCCCAGCTAATTTTTGTATTTTAAGTAGAGACAGGGTTTCACCATGTTAGGCAGGATGATCTTGATCTCTCCGCCCACCTCGGCCTCCCAAAGTGCTGGGATTACAGGCGTGAGCCACCGCACCTGGCCAGACATTCTTTACTCTCAAGATTATTCCCCAAAACACCTGGACAGGAAGGTAGACAATCACCACCTGTTTCATAGTTGAGGCACCCAAGGCCCAGGGAGTTAAATGATTTGCTGACAGTCCCAGGAATAGTCACAGTGGAGCCAAAGCAGGTCCTGGGGCTTAGGCTCCTGGTTCAATGCTCCTCACTCCTGTAGAGCTTGCCTCCTGCTCAGGCTATTGGGCTCCAAGTTAACTAGGCAGCAAAGAACTCTGGGAGGAGCTGAAAATGAGGGGAAGTGCCTGGAGAGGCTGGCATAGGGTGAGCAAACCAGAATGGCATGTTTTAATTGATCTTTGATTGTGCCAACGACTGCAGGCTCCCAGGGCAAGCAACTGCTGCTTCTGAGTCAGCACTCTTGTGTGAGGCTCGGCCTGCCCAGAGTGCAGGCATTGCTGGCTCTTTTTTTTCTCCCCCGAGCTCTTTGTGTGGGAAGTGGGTCTGTACAAAGCAAAAGGTTTCTCCTTTAATTGGCCAAACAGCTGGGAGCCTGGAGTCCTGGGAATACGGTCCAGGGTCACCTACAGCTCTCCCCATCCTTCCACCCAGCTTATCCTGGAAGCCCCAAGAGACCCAGCTCTGCTGATGCAGTAGACGCAGCTCCGAAGACACTGCAGGAAGCTTTGGAAGCACAATATACTTTGCGAAAAAATTTGAAAACGTCAGTGCTACTTAGCAAGTTTCTTGGCATTAGCAGTTATCCAGGGCCTCCCAGGGGGTATCTACCCAGCTGGAGAAAGAAATATTCCAATAGGAAGGAAGAAACTCTCCAGTCTCACTGCAGCCCTGGATATTTGGAAAGATCTCATCACCAGACAGGGTGAAGGACACAGGACTTTGACTTTTGGACTCACATAGCCAATGGCTTGCTCGGCGTCTTCACAAAGATACGTAACAGGCATCTCAACCCAACAGAACTCTCGATTCTTTCCCTCTCATCCCCAGCATATGCCCCCACTAATGCTCCCCATTTCAATACAATAAATTCAATAAAATACAAATACAAATACAATACAAAAACCTAGACTCCTCCTCGATCCTCTCTCTCACATCTCCACAGCCAACCTATCGGCAAGATCTCCTGGCCCGGCCATCACAAGGTATCTCGAATCTGTCCACTTCACTCCTCCTTCATTGCTGCCATGTGCTTCCAAGCCACCAGCATCCATTCAAACAACTCAGTCAGGTCTGTCCGTGGCCACCCTGGCTCTATGACCACCCATTTTCCCATACAGCACCCCAAGACCCTAGGTGATCTGGCTACTGTCTACCTCTCCCACAATGGGCTTCTCTTCCTTCAGGTAAGAACTGGAACGTTACACGACCCTGTTCAATTACGTCAGTACACTTAGCAGAACCAGCCATTTTCATACTTACTCATTGGCCTTTGTTGTCACGCCTCTCTCATTTGATGAGGGCAGATCACGTCTTATTCTCTGCTAATTTCCAAGTTTGCATGTATGTTCATTTCCTAGGGCCACAGTAACAAAGTACCACAACCTAGGTGGCTTAAGACAATAAAAACTTAAGCCAGGCATGATGACACGCATCTGTAGTCCCAGCTACTCAGGAGGCTGAGGCAGGAATTTTAACTAAAAAAAAAAAAAATTATTTCTTGCAGTTGTAGAGGTTAGATGTTGGAAATCAGGGTGTTGGTGGAGCCATCCCCTCTCTGAAGCCTCCAGGGTAGGATACTTCCTTGTCTCTTTCAGCTTCTGGTAACTGCAGGCTTTCCTTGGCTTGTGGCAGCACAAATTCCATCTCTGCCTCCATCTTCATATGGCAATCTTCCCTCTGTATGGATGGCTCTGTCTCTTCTCCTCTTCTTACGAGGA
>NW_026652708.1:17667-26820 GCF_009828535.3 Hylobates moloch
TCCCATCCCACTTCTGGGAATTTGTGGGGCTGTCACTCAGGGATGTTTTTTTCTCTCCTGTTTCCTCTCCTTGGGTTAGAACAGCCCCCAAAGCCTATTTTAATCCTTTGTCCCCATTTGGCATCCAGCCTTCCTCTTATCTTGACTTCACTGAGGGTGTTAGGTCCATTTGCTCTACTCAGGACGTGGCACCCCTAAATCGAGGCCCTCTAGCATCGCCTCCAGCCTGGCTGGGCAAACTGCCCCAGGCTTCAGAAAGCAGAAACTCCCAGGAGTTTTCTCTCCCCTGGCTGCAGGCTCTCCTCTTGCTTGCTTGCCTGCACGCACCCCTAAATCATAGATCCAGAAACATCTTTTCTCTGGACCTATCCAGCAGAGGCAGCTGCTCACTTTCTGCTTCTTCCTTCCGCATGGTAATTCGTTAGGCATTCCTTCTGATCCAAGCCTCTCCTCCTCTCTCCCGATGAGCCAACAGGGTAACATCTCCAAGAGAGGCCTTGGGGCAACTTCTGCTCCAAGGGGAGAAGACTGCAGCCCGGTGGGGCTATGATGTGGGCAGAGGAGAGGCTGGGAGTAAATTCCGGGGCTGATGCCTGGAATACTTTGCATTTCTCTGACCCTGCCCCGCCCAGCCAGCACCCAGAGCTTCACAAATGCCCATTTAGAAGGCCACACCCTGCTGGTATGGTGAGATCCTTGTGACTGGCTGGCCCCCATCAGACACAGGAAAAGTAGAGGGAGCTGGGGACAAACTTTAGAAAACTGGTGACAACATGATTCCTTTTGTTTTATGAAAGAAAGGAAAAACACATGTAAAACAAACCCAGAACGTCCACCTGAAGAGTGGACGGGAACAGTGGTTTTCAGTTTATAATACAAGTGTACTCTTAGCCTATCCATGCACCACTGCATCCAGAAGGATGTACAAAACAGCCCTGCAAGATTGAGTTGTGTCAGGCTGCGTGTGGTGGCTCACGCCTGTAATCCCAGCACTTTGGGAGGCCGAGATGGGCGGATCGTTTGAGGTCAGGAGTTTGAGACCAGCCTGGCCAACGTGGTGAAACCCTGTCGCTACCCAAAATACAAAAATTAGCCAGGCGTGGTGGCGCACACCTGTAATCCAGCTACTCGGGAGGCTGAGGCAGGAGAATCGCTTGAACCAGGAGGCAGAGCTTGCAGTGAGCTGAGCTCACACCACTGCCCTCCAGCCTGGGTGACAGAGCGAGACTCCATCTCAGAAAAAAGATTGCGCTGTGTCTTCCCAGTCAGAGTACGTGAAGGTCGTGGGTCCAGTGGGGGAAGCCCTGGGCCCTCCTCAGCCCTAAGTCCTTCCAGCTTGTCCTGAGGGCCTCCCCCCACATTTGGCCCTCTCTCCTTTCACTCCCCACCCACACCCCAATTCCTGCCCCTTTGGACTTCCTCAACCTGCTGCTCCCACTCCCAGGCCATGCCTTGGGTCCAGGTCAGGCTTTTGGTCACACTGGGTTCTGCTTTACCTGGGCAGGGACTGTGCTGGGGGCTGGTGGGAGAAGCAGGCCGGTGGATTTTATAAGGCACGCTAACCTTGCTCTCTGTCCAGCTGGCCTCCCCTTGGTGCAGTTCCTGTATATGGATATTCTTACAGAATCGCTACTCTCCCTTTCCTTTGAGCTGGCCTAGCTTTGGCTTATCATAGGCCCCAGGAAAGGCCAGGGGACTGGGGTATGGGTTAGAGGGATATAAAAGTTCATTCTGCCTTATACATATGTTTAATTGATTAGAACACTTCATTTTCTCACAGCACGTATTTCATTGTACTACTGGCAACTGTCATCTCTTACAAATGAGGTTCATAAATAGTTGTTCCAGCTTATGGAATTCTGGAGAAAAAAGCTTCCAGAACAGTGATATGGTGCACTTCCCACAAAATTACACAAGCTGAAGATATCTGTGAGTATCAACCCTCATTTATGACAGCCTCGTATGCTGGGGTAGTTAGAAGGTGATGCAGGGACATTCGACAGCAGAGATTATAATGACAGTAAGATAAGAGTTACTACAATCAAACTACTGCCTAGCTACTCGGCCCCGGGTTGGATGGTGAAGATTCAAAATTAAAAGCCATGGTCTCTGCTCAGGGGTTCCCGGTCTAGGCCACTTTGACTCAGAAGAATTTGAAATGACGCTTCAAGTCCACCCTTCTCTCGCCACCGACCTCAACTGATGGGCATCAGCATGCCATCAGATGGGCACATGTGTGACGAAGGATCAGGCACCTTACTTTTTATTCCTTCTTAATGCTGTGTGCCGAAATTTGGTGTGCACGGTATGTCTGCAAGCCTTTTACGTTTTCATTCACATCAGTATTCGTTTTTGCTTCTCAGCTACATTCTCAGAAATGAGAAGGAAGTGTGCTTATTCATTTCGATCGCCACGTGCAAGGATCTGCTCAGCCGAACACCTGGATCACATTTTGCTAATGATGTTGATGTCGACGTTGACCAAAGCTTGATAATTCAGTAACTATGTAATATGTCTTATTTTTAAAAGAAAGCTTGGCTGGATCCCAACCAAAGCCACAGACAGAATTCAGAAGAGGTTTCTTTTAAGAAAATAGTAAAAGAAAAAGGTTTGCAAACCCACCAGATGAGAGAACAGTGCTCTTCCTGGCAGTCTCGTCTGCCTCTGGTAATGCTCAGGTCACCCCGTGAATGACACAATGTCCCTATGGGCCTCATCCCATCTGCTTCTGTTTGTCATGGCTCAGGGCCCATCAGTCCCTCAATGCTGCCCTTCCTGCCTCCTAGGCAGGTCTGGGCTTCTGTGAGTCAGTCTCACAGCAGCCGTGACCCATGCAGCATCTCAGAGTTTCTCAGCACAACAATTCATCCTGTGCCTCAACATTCATCCAGCAATGTCAGGAAGAAGCTGCCGGATATCGTTCTATGCTGAGTCAAAAGCTGTCCTGCAGAACAACAGGGCCACTGAAGATGAAAGTTGATTCCCAAGCTAAAGCCAGTCAAATGCAATCTTGAGATATTCTGTGGGTCAAACTAAATTTTTTGTTTGTTTGTTTTTGAGACAGGGTCTCACTCTGTTGCCCAGACTGGAGTGCAGTGGCGGGATCACCACTCACTGCAACCTCTGTCTCCTGGGCTCAAGCAATTCTCCCACCTCAGCCTTTCAGGTGGCTGGGACTACAGGCGTGCGCCACCACACCTGGCTAATTTTTTAATTTTTTATAGAGATAGGATTTTGCCATGTTGCCCAGGTTTGCCACTTTCTCTGAAGGCAAGGACATTGAAAACCAAATTCTAGAGGATACCAAGCAGAGACAAGTGTGAAAAAGAAAAGAAGAGAAAGGTGACCAAGACTGATGCATAACAGAGAATCGGGAGAATGATGCTGATTCCCAGGAGGGGTTATTATGCCACTGGTTCTCATCGGGGGCCAAAGGCCCTCTGTGGGATTGTGAAGATTTGTAAATGTGTCCAATAACCTGAGTATTTTCTTTGTCCTTGATTGTGTTTCAATTTGAGAAACCGAGAGGAAGGAGGATGGCTAGTATGGGGCATGTGTGAGAAAGAAAGGTGTGGATGTGAGGGGAAGGAATTCTCACCGGGCGTGGTGGCTCACGCCTGTAATCCCAGCACTTTGGGAGGCTGAGGGGGGCAGATCACAAGGTCAAGGGATCGAGACCATCCTGGCTGACATGGTGAAACCTCATCTCTACTAAAAATACAAAAGTTAGCTGGGCGTGGTAGCATGTGCCTGTAGTACCAGCTCCTCAGGAGGCTGAGGCAGGAGAATCGCTTGAACCTGGGAGGCGGAGGTTGCAAGTGAGTCGAGATTGTGCCACTGCACCCCAGTGGTGACAGAGCAAGACTCCACCTTAAAAAAAAAAAAGGAATTTCCCAACTAACATCTGAGATTTTCCACCAGCCAGAAAAACATTAGTTAAATACTACCCCGGGCCACCTAATTCCAGGTCCTTGGAAATCCTGTGGAACAGTTTTAACCTGACAGCCTCTTATTCACCCAGACATGTATTTCATATTCCTCAATTTCTAGCCAAGGAAGGAAAGGATGTGGAGCCAGTGGGGCTGTAGAGAGCCTGGACCGGCAATCAGAGGAGTTTGAGTTTCATGCTGGCTCGGGCACCAACAGTATAATCTGTCTTTCACCTGGTCTCTCTTGGAGCCCCTGGACATGCTGAAAATAATCTTTTACCGCTTTCGAGTGCTTTGCTGGTGGCAGTAGCTGAGGGAATGGAAATTTGGAGAGCAAGAACCAAACCACAGCAGGCTATTGGCCATAGCAAGACACGCTGCAGACCGCTCTCAATGTCATTCAAGCCATCATTAATCACTCACTCTTCTTTGCGGGTCACCTGCTGACTGTGGCCTGCCACTTCAGCAAAACTGGTGGGAACAGGTGCTCTAATGTGCTGACAGCATCACAGAGTAACACTTGAATTGAGAAAACTGGGGTTTGCGGTGGAAAATACTATAGTTACAGGTCCGTGTTTCTGCTTCTCCAATTAGATTACGAGGCTCTCTAGGGCAAGGACTATGCTTTTGAAGCCCCAAGTCCTAGCAGAGGGCTTGGCCCATGGAAATGCTCAATAAATGTTTGTGAATGAGAGAAAAGGAGGGAAAGAGGGAGTGGGTTCTTTCCAAGGTCACATTGCAGATGTCCCCCGACAGTGGAGGCATGCTGGCCGCTGTCCCCCTCAGCATCCAGCTCTAGTGGATGTTCTTTTGTGGGTCAGGCTGGTTATGTCTATTTCCCAGGAAGTGTCACTGGTACCATCAGACCCCAAGGCGTCTGCTGTTCCAGAGCAGGCTCCCCTGGTCTGTAATATGAACGATATCAGAGGAGCCAAGATCGTCTTTGTCTCAACTCTCCTGCCAGGGGTGCTAAGCCTGGGATAGCCACTCAGGCTGGGAACAGGTGGTCTAATGTGCTGAGAGCATCACAGAGCAGATTCAAGATCCTCTTGAATTGAGCGGATCTCAGAGTATCAGGGCTGGGATGCTGGCCTTCTACAGATAAGAAAACTGGAGCTCAGGGTCTGTGGCTGGCAGGACCCAGGGGTGGGGCACGGCCCCACAGGGAGTGGAGCCCGGGAGAGTCAATGGTGAGGCCCCCAGGGTTCAGGCAGGATCGAGCCTAACAGACCACCCTAGCAAGGCATTCATGCAATGGGGTGGCAGGATTCTGGAAAAGTCCATGAGAAAGGACCTGGGAAGCTGAGGGCCAGAGAGCAGAGGGGACCCACTCAATCTCATCCAGTGTCAGGGACAGAGACAGATCAGACGCAGGATCTGGTCTCTTCACAGGAGGGAGTGGTTGGACTGGAAGAGAGAGGAGGAGAGGGAACCCACGTAAATCCCTGAGGCAATGGAGCCTCACCCAAAGCATGCTGGGAGTAGGGACAGAGGGTCCTGGGGAGCTATTAAGGGAGCCGAGCCCATCTGGATCATTCTGCGTTGTCCTAGACCCCGCTCCACTTTCTGCCAGCTCTGGGAATTCACCCCCTCTCTGCTCTTTGCCACTCTGAGAATGGGGAGGGGCCCCGAGTTTGGTATGACCCTCTTCTGAGCAACCTCCAGCTTCAGGGCCCTGTCGGTGATGTGACCTTCTGCAACATCCGGACACTTACTGGGTATCCATTGTGTCCGCAATTAGTGCCGGACCCAAGCTTGGTCCCTGCCCCGGAAGTCTCATGACATTGTTGGGGAAGTAGGGGGACAATTGAGGTACCTGGCACAAGGCACTCCAAGGCAGGCATGGCTCCTGGTATAACCAGTGGGTTGTTAGAAGAAGCAGAGAAGAGCCTCACGGGCACGTTGGCTTCTTGGAGGAGATGAGGCTGGAACTGGAGTTTGAGCATTACGTGCTGGGACGGGAGTTTCGAGTAAAGTCCCTGCAGTAAGAATACACATGTTTTCTCACAAGGGTAGAGGGAAGGGAAGTTGTTAGGGCAGCCTCAGAGTCATCAGGTGAAAGCCTGTGGTTTTTTGTTTGTTTTGTTTTGTTTTGTTTTTTCTTTGAGATGGAGTTTTGTTCTTATCTCCCAGGCTAGAGTGCAACAGCAAGATCTTGGCTCACTGCAACTTCCGCCGCCTGGGTTCAGGTGATTCTCCTGCCTCAGCCTCCTGAGTAGCTGGGATTACAGGCACCCGCCACCATGCCCGGCTAATTTTTGTATTTTCAGTAGAGATAGGGGTTTCACCATGTTGGCCAGGATGGTCTCAAACTCCTGACCTCAGGTGATCCATCCGCCTCGGCCTCCCAAAGTTCTGGGAATACAGGCATGAGCCACCGTGCCCAGCCAGGCCTGTGTTTTTTAAGCGTTTTTAAATCAGCACAGTAATTCTTTGTCAAAGGAAACTCTACTCAGAATGTGTCAACCTGCTAAAAGCAGAACTGCTGTATCCTTTCAGCTTCTTTCTTACCCCAGTGTTACACCTCAGCCCCGCTGCCACTTCAGAAAATGAATGGAGCTTTATAGCAGGACTAGTTCAACCCCGTTATTGGACCAGAAGGGAAACTGAGGCATAAAGAGCAGAAGACACAAGCTCAAGCTCAGGGTTTTTCCACCAGTCCTTGCTGCCTCCTGAATGAGGCCAGACGGGAGCTACTTCCAGCCAGGCTAAGGGATGTAGCTTCCACAAGATGGAGAACATTGGATTGTGTTTGGACAAAGGCATTTTTTCTGTCATTCCAGTTTGACAGCCCAGCTAGTGCTGCAATCTCTTGATGTTTCAATTTTTTTTTTTTTTTTGAGACAGAGTCTGCCTCTGTCATCCAGGCTGGAGTGCAATGGCACAATCTTGGCTCACTACAACCCCTGCCTCCCAGGTTCAAGAGATTCTCCTGCCTCAGCCTCCCGAGTAGCTGGGATTATAGGCATGCACCACCACGCCTGGCTAATTTTTGTATTCTTAGGAGAGACGGGGGTTTCACCATGTTGGCCAGGCTGGTCTCGAACTTCTGACCTCAGGTGATCCACCTGCTTCGGCCTCCCAAAGTGCTGGGATTACAGGCATGAGCCACTGCACCTGGGCTGTGTTTCAATTCTTTCATTGAGAAGGCTAGCATATTTAAATCACCTGAGAAATAGCTCTAGCAATGTAAGGTTAGAAAAACTGTTGGGGATGGTCGTTTGGGCTAAAGAGGGAGATGTCATTTGGTTAAGTTTTGGTAAACAGATGAACTGACAGTGAATCAGTTCGATGGAAGAATCAGTGCTTCCTTAAACTGCAGCAAAAATTTTGCCCATTCACTCCTTGGCCAAATGATGTGACTTTAATGAGGAACTCAAAAAATAACCTTAAAAGGCGTGTCTTGAGCTCACAACTAATGCGAGGAGCTGATCAATATCTGTGGAAGCTACGCAAGACCTTCTGCCTCTGTCTCTCCTGAGATTTATCGTGGCCAGGGCTCCTTCTAGTCGGTTTCTGCCAGTTTTCATGACGAATCTTCATTTCAGTGACCTTGAGAAGGCTAGATGGGACTTGGGGTGAGGTGAAACACCTAAGAAAGGCAGCACATGCATTAATTGTTTCTTGCTTATTCTTTCAAACACGCAAGCCAAGAAATGCTACTGGGGAAGAGCAGTCACTTCCTGAGGTCTCAGAGTCAAGCTGCCCCGCCACAGTCGACCAGGAGAGCTGCTCTCCCAAGGCTTGATTCCCCTAGCGCCACCCACTACGGTTCGTAAAGCACATTCAGATGCATTCTCTCATTTGAGTCTCATGAAAATGCTGTGAGGCAGACCAGTTAGGCATCGTTCCCATTTCAGGGATGGGTCAGACAGACAAGGAGGCTTGCCCAAGATGGTGTTGCTAGTTAGCATGTATTCAAATATGCATTTGTTTATACTTCTTTATGGATGATATTTGTTATCACAGCATGGAGCCAGAGCTGCGGACTTGCTCCCTAGCACTCTTTTGGCCCCATCAGGCTCTTTCACCTAAGGATGTAAATAAAAACGGATTTTCCACTGGAAACAGGTCAAATGACTTAATACAGCCATAGACAATTTGGAGCAAGCTGGTAAATCCTAAGTGAGTCATGCTTCATTTGAATAACAAGCCAGACAAACGCTCAGGCCTACAGCAGAAAGAAATAGGATTATACAGTTAGAGGAAATTTGTTTATTGAGACCAGTGGCTTTCAGAGATTTCTAAGGCATGAAAACCATTCTTTTTTTTTTTTTTTTTTTTTTAAGTCTTGCTCTCGTTGCCCAGGCTGGAGTGCAATGGTGCGATCTCGGCTCACCGCAACCTCCGCCTCCTGGGTTCAAGCGATTCTCCTGTCTCAGCCTCCCGAGTAGCTGGGATTACAGGTGTGTGCCACCATGCCCAGCTAATTTTTGTATTTTTAGTAGAGACGGGGTTTCACCATGTTGGCCAGGCTGGTCTCGAACTCCTGGTCTCAGGTGATCCACCAACCTTGGCCTCCCAAAGTGCTGGGATTATAGGTGTGAGCCACCGCACCTGGCCAGCCATTAAGATGAAGTCTTACCAGGCAGTTGAATGGGAAAACCTATTAAAGCAGCTTTTCTGAAGAACACGAGGCCCCACTTAGCGTCTTTGGGAAACCCTCTCATTTACAGATGAGAAAACAGGCCCAGAGGCCCAGGGGGGGACCTGAGCTGGGGCTGGCACCCCAAGGCAGCGTTACTCCCATTGAAGGGTCCTCATGAAGAACCAGCTGATGGTCCCAACTCACTTTTTGCCCATGTTTTCCTCTGTCGCCCATATTCCTAAATATATCTTATCCTTTCTATCTCCTTTGCTCAAGCTATTTCCTCTTCTCAGAATGCATTTTCACCTGTGGAACTTGCATTTTCCGCTCCAGACCCAGATCAAAGAGATCTCCCTCCCCCACTCTGCACCGTCCCTTGCCATGAAGCTCTCCCTAAGGGTCATAGCTAGAGAGACTTACAGTCCCACATCTGAGTTTCATTAGAACTTGTGGCGACACTCTTAGGACGTTCTGCTTTGTCTTGAAGTCATTTGAGACTTAATCTCACCCCTGAGATTTCATCCTTCTTGAGTTCTGTGATAGGGTCCTCATCACAGAGTCTTTTTTCGTAGTGTGCATGTGTGTGTGTGTGTTTAATGGAATCTATGTATAGAATCACTTTCCTTTCTGAGTACC
>NW_026652709.1:0-26782 GCF_009828535.3 Hylobates moloch
GGCCTCCTTAAGACAAGAGGCAATAGCCAAACGAGAAGAAAAGATTGAAATGAGGACACAAATGAAAAGAAAGAATACAAGGAAGCCTAAGATGCAAGAGGAAAGCTGGAGGCAATACAGAACACAATCGACTTGTGGAAAATAATACCCATGCTGTGAAAGACAAACATGATCACAACCAGATGCAATTTCAAAAGACAGACACAAAAATAAATATGGAAAAGGTGATAGAGAGGGAACATACAGCACAGCGATCCAAACTAAGTAGGAAGAAATTCAATAGTAAGGAACAGAACCAAAAATAAAAATAATACAGATAAATATTCACATGTGGACAAAAACCTGCTCCCAGGAGCAAAACTACAGTGAGTACTAAGCAAAACAACTGAAAACAAACTCTATATCTAGACCCAAAAAAGTAATTTCCATTATTTTCCCAAGCTCATAGGACTAACCAGACAGAAAATCAGGTTAACTACAAAGTAATAGATATCAAATTAGCCCTAAGCCTCTCTCTTAATATTAAATACCATTAGCCTATGAACCATCTAAGTTTGGTAGCAAAGGTTTATGATAAAATCATTGCATTCCCTGACAAATTATTGTTCATTTAAAAAAGGCAAAAGAAACATTTTAAGCAATGTGAAACCTCATAAAACACTGCACGTGTATAACATTCTCACAAAACACTATTCCAAGTACACATTCCAGCTAAGTGAATAAAAAATCAAAATAAAGAACTCAATATAATAGAGCAGGAAATGCCTAATTTCATGTAATGACCAATTTAATGCAAAATGCTAAAAGCATCCCTGAAAAACAATGAGTTGTACTTAATATCTTCACATTTTAATTTAAAACAAAAAATAAGAAGCATGTAATATTAAATTGATATCAGATAATATAATGTATTTTTAATCTATAGCATCAAATTGAATTAACAAACACTGGAAGGATTAGGTCAGTGTAGGAGAAATAAAGTTTAACTTGACTCTTTTTTATGTAATGGGGACATTAAAGGATTCCTTTTTTAATTAATTTGCATAATTAGAGAACTGCAGGTTTAAGTATATACTCAAATTGGATTTTTGAAAACAGTCTATATAGAAAAACAAAGAAAACACTAAAGAAAGTAGAATAAATAAAATGAGAAGAGATCAAACATATCATTTATGGCTGTAAAACCAATGGTTTAAATTCCTCCTTTAAAAGAAACCTCTTATATTGGGTTCAAAAAGTAAATCTTACTATATATGCTGCTTTCAAGTGATACAGCAAAAACAAATCAAGACAAATTATAGAAATAAAAGGAAAATCATACATAATTGAGCAAACACAAAGTAAAACAAACAAAACACCTTATGAAACCAGATGTAATTCCTAGGAAAAGTCATTACCTGAAACAGAGTGAGGCGGGCTGATCACGAGGTCAGGAGACCGAGACCACGATGAAACCCCATCTCTACTAAAAATACAAAAAGTTAGCTGGGCGTGGTGGTGGGTGCCTGTAGTCCCAGCTACTCGGAGAGGCTGAGGCAGGGGAATGGCGTGAGCCCGGGAGGCGGAGCTTGCAGTGAGCCAAGATTGCGCCACTACACTCCAGCCTGGGCGACAGAGCGAGACTCCGTCTCAAAAAAAAAAAAAAATCAAAATCTACTGTGTATAACTGTTAAAACTTTTATGCAGCAAATATTGCATCACAGACACAGAACACACACACAGACATACACACACATGCGCACACACGTACAACAAAAACACAAATTACACCAGCAGATTAAAAAGCTATTCTTATCTGATATTTCCAAATAAAATTTAAAATAATCTTATCAGATCCTAAAACAAATTCCTGCTTGATATTTTTATTGAAATTCCATATTAATATGGGAATAATATTACTAAATTTTCCTCTTCAGAAACATGAGATATTTTTGCATTAATTCAGGCCTTTAGTATGTCCCTTGTTAGGTTTTAATTTTTTCTTCATATAAGTCCTGCAGATTTCTTATTACATTTATTTCTAGATATTTTACACTTATTGTTATTAAGAGTATCTTTTTTCTTTTCTTTTTCCTTTTTTTTTTTTTCGACAGAGTCTCACTCTGATGCCCAGGCTGGATGAGCTCAGCTCGCTAAAACCTCCACCTCCTGGGTTCAAGTGATTCCTGTACCTCAGCCTCCCTAGTAGCTGGGATTATAGGTGCCCAGCTAATTATTTTGTATTTTTAGTAGAGGCAGAGTTTTGCCATATTGGCCAGGCTGGTCTCGAACTCCTGACCTCAGGTGATCTGCCTGCCTTGGCCTCCCAAAGTGCTGGGATTACAGGTGTGAACCACCATGCCTGGCCAAGGGTATCTTTTTTCAAATATATTTTGTAATTGATTGTTTTTCTTGGCTCATAAAAATACTATTGATTTGGGTATATTTATTTTGTATCCAGCCACATTGCTGAATTGTTATTGTTCTAATGTATCTTTAGTTGATTCTCTAAGTTTTCGAGGTATCATCTGTAAATGATGACAAGGTTGTCCCTGTCATCTTGTAATTCTTTATTTACTTATTTATTTATTTATTTTTTTGAGACAAGGTCTTGCTCTGTTGCCCAGGCTGCAATACAGTGGTACCATCATAGCTCACTGCAGCCTCAAACTCCTGGGCTCAAGCAATCTTCCTACCTCAGCCTCCTGAGAAGCTAAGACTACAGGTGCATACCACTACATCTGGCTAATTTTTTAAAACTGTTTTTAGAGACAGGGTCTTGCTATGTTGCCCAGGCTGGTCTTGAACTCCTGGCCTCAAGCCATCCTCCCATTTTGGCCTCCCAAAACACTGGAATTACAGGCATGAGCCACTGTGCCTGGCCTTCATCCTCTTATAATTCTTGTTTCTTTTATGTCTTGCCTTTATTCAATGGCTAACATTTCCATTACATTATATATTATTATTGGTTATTATCTGATTCCTGACACCTTGATATCATCCCTCACTTTAAAAAGAACATGCATTAATTAGGATGTTTGCAACTGCAAGTAAAAAAAAACACACAACTGAGAGTGGCTTAAACAATGTGGAAATTGTATTATCTATATAATATGAAGTCTGGAGTCAGGCCAGTTCCAGGGTTGATTAATTCAGATGCTCAATAATGTAGGGACCTGATACGTTTTTTCTGTGATTCTCCTGGCTTTCCCCTCATGGTTGTCAGATGGCTGGAGCAAATCTAAGTATCACAGTCTTTAGATAATATCCAAGTCCAGGATAGGGAAGATATCTTTTTCCAAATTTACTTGTAAAAGAAAGGAAAGCCTTCCCAGGAACCCCCAGTGAGGCTTCCTCTGGCCTTCTTATTGGACAGATTGTGTTGCATGACTTGCTTAAGCCAATCATCAACAAAAAGAATGGAATCCCAATGACTGGCTTAATCTATTCTACCTCCCCCATGCTGGGGAAGTGGAGGTCAACTTCCTCTGAGAATGTGGAAGGGTAAACACCAAAACATATCCAGAGCTCTGTGAGCAAGAAAAACGATGGGGATGACTGATGGGTAGGGAACCAACAGTGTGCACCACAGAGAGTCTCTGGTGTTTAAAGGATAGGTACCGGGATGACTATTGGTTTTAGACACATTATCAAGTTAAGAAAGAATGTCCTTAATCCTAGTCTATTAAAAATAGTTTTTCTTTTGTTTTTTAATCAAAAATAACTGCTAAATTGTACCCCATACCTTTTGGACATCCATTGAAATGATTCCATAGTTAATGTCCTTTGGTCTACTAATATGCTGTATTAATAGACTTCCTAAGACAGAAATAAGTGGGCTTACATAGCATTTTCTGTGTTTTCAGTTCCATACTGTTAATTAGCAATTTTTAGGTTTTTTCATACAAAGCAGGAAACACACATTATTGCTTATTGATAAATAATACTTCACATATAAAAAGTTTCCAGATCCTAAGCCAGAAAAATTGAAGAGGGAGAAATGAATCAGAAGGCGACAGGCAAGACAGATGCAACAACTCAATCATGAAGTGATATGGCTAGTTCTGGGGTGGGGGCAGTAGGGCAGGACAGCATAGAAGGAACACAAAGCTTACTTCTAAGACACAACACATACAGACTTAATCTACATCAATATTTTACATCAATGCCATTCTCACCATAGCATTGGGAATCACTGAGAATTACTTTAAGTTATTTCAGCTCCATGAAACTCCCACTCCTGACCTTCCCTCCATCTGGTCCACTTCCCTCCATCTTCCCCACTCCTATACAGCTAGCCATCTACCCTGGTGCTCTGACAATACTCTTTATCTATTTTTACATCTGTTTTTACTACTACACTTTGAACTTCTTGGAGGCAGAACCGAATACCTTGTAAACCTACATATACCCAGTTGCTTGCACTGCACCAGATTCAGAGTAGGTCTCAAATTGTTTGCAAGAGTGATGCTGATGTTGAATGTATTGAACATTTATTGTATATTTGCAATATGGCAGGCACTGTCATAAATACTTAACATAAAATGTGTCTTTTTAATTCCAGCAATAGTCCTATGTGTACTGTTATTGTTATCTCCATTTCACAGGTGTAGAAAAGTGTAGGGATTTTACATAACTTGTCACAAGCTGCAAAGCTAGTAAGCTAAAGCACCAAGATTCAAATCCAGAGAGTCCAACCCCTGATGTAATCGTAAGTCATTTTCCTTCCTATGACTCTGAAAACAAATGAGATAAGCCAGAAGCTCACAAATTAGCCCAAATTATTTCATGGTCACCTTTTATACAAGTTACTCTCTGAGGTGCCAAAAATGTTCTGGCTAAATGCTCTGCCAAGGTGTCATCTGGGGAATCCTAACCAGGCACTGGAGGCTATCATCATTCATTTACATGCCTTGATTTTCAAAAGACTGAGAACAGGCTGAAGATTTGAACATTTCAGCACAAATCTGCATCAAACAGACAGTGTATCTACCTTGCCATCCCCATCCCCAACCTCACACAGAGCCGGTGCATTTGCCCCCTTGGATCATTTGGCGAGGCTGTCAAGAACCTTAACACCCCTCAAAAAGAATGAAATCAAGCACAGCGGCATCTGTGCCAGTTCCTCTCTTTTTTCTTATTACTGCCCCCAAAGCCTATAAAAGCTTGGAATCTATTAATTCTTTATTTATAGCTGGAATGTCTACTCATTATTACCTGAGAAAGGAAGAGTCAATTTAATACATTTGATTTCAAAGATTCTATCCAGTGAAGTCATAGTTCATTGCAGTCATATCAGTTGATTACTGTTAGGTGCAACAGTCTGCATTTGTAAAGGAAAAAAGCACCCAAGCTTAGTAGGAGGTACACAGTAGAGAATGTGGGAGACATCAGGACAGCATTTGCTGCTGAACTGCATTTTGCAGACCTGATCACCCCTTCCACTTTGCTCTGTTCCAGGAATGCCATTTAACTGTCATGGGCCTTATCCCCCTATAGCTGTAGGATAACCACAAGAGCCAGTGAGCACTCACTAAAGCTAATCAATATTTAGAAGCTAAAAATGAAACGAAGAAACAGACAAATGCAAGCATAGGCAGAGGAGGCTTTTACCCTGTGCCTCCAAGACCTGTGTCTAAGCTAATACATGCAACTGCTTCTGGAATTTACGGCTGCATGATGTATTCAAACTCTGTAGCCTCTGAAGAACAGCTCGTCCTCTCCTTCCATATTAGACTGGACCAGCCAGAGGCAGGCCCTTCTCCGCCAACAGTCAGGGAGGTGAGAGTAAATCTGTCACCATGTTGATTCCATCATTCTCAACTCCTTCCAGGTAACTGAAATCCACCTAACATCTGTCACCCACACCAAGGCCATGTTTGAACTTCATTTGATGCTCTGTGTTAGAAAGAATCTTTCTTGCTCACATGCTTCTTAAAAGCAGAATTAGATGGCTCCCGATGACTTAAACACAAATCTGAGTGCCTACAATGTGCCACTAATGACAGGTGCTGAGGAAATCCGGGGAGTTGATAACCAGCTAATCAGCTAGCTAGCTATCCACGCCACGAGGCAGCAAAATGTCTTTTCCCATACTTTCCTGTTAGCCACTGGGGAAACTGCCCCACAGGCAGTGCCTTTTAGAGTCCACAGAACAGACATGGGAATATAACTGCTGCACCTGCACAGTGACTTGTCGCCAATAAAAATTCACCTGTGTCTCATTTATTGAGCCTGTACTTATAAAGAGGTTTATAGTCTGTTGTCTTAATGAACCACTTTAAAGTCTAAAGGGGAGATAGAAGAGCAATGAGTAGAGGCCATTTCACCATCTCAGGGCCCTCTCAGTTTCTTCCCCTTGCAGTTCATAGCACCTAGGAGGTTTCTAACAATGCAAGCATTAAGACCCACAGCTGCCTAGGACACAGGTCTTTCCATTTCCCAGGGGTCCTGCACTTTGTTAAGGTTTGGTTTCCCAGAATCACAATCCCTCCTCTTAAAGGCTAAACACATGAAATTGTATTTTCACAATTGCATAGCAAGTCGCCTGTCCACTCAGTGATAGTGGGGATGCAGGATCCAAACATGATGACCCCCAGAAGACACGTCCTGGTGAATTACATGTTAGGCACACTGCAGAACGCAAATGTAAACAAGTCACTTGAGAAAGTGTCTTAAGTTCCTACCCTTAAGAAGCTTATAATTTAAATAAACCAATGGCTTATGGACAAATCATTCTAAAGCAAAACAGAGATGCAGGTGATAAAAAGTGTGAACAGAGCAAGGCGGAAAAACAAAAGTAAGGATTAATGTTAACCAGGGGATCTAGATGATGAATCAAACCTCCCTGATATGTTTTTCATAAGAAAGTGTCTTAGTAACAGGGGTTTTGTGGCTCGATCAGGTTAACAAAAGGGAGAGTGTGTGGGTTTCCAGCCCTGTCCAACCACCACTTGTGGTGGGATCAGAATTTGGACTTCACACTCCAGGTTCAATCCCAGCCTCATTCCAACCCTGTCAAGCACATTTCTAATCAAAGTTTCAGAGTCCTATGTCCCTCCAAAATCAGAAGTACACTTCCCCAGAGAGCAAACAGTAGTTCTACCATTAGAAAAGCATTCCCACTATTTATTTAGAAAATGGGAAGTAGCAATAGCACAATGCTTACATTTCATGTTTTAAAATTGGACTAGCCAGGCACAGTGGCTCACACCTGTAATCCCAGCACTTTGGGAGGCCGAGGCAGGCAGATCACAAGGTCAGGAGATCGAAACCATCCTGGCTAACATGGTGAAACCCTGTCTCTACTAAAAATTCAAAAAATTAGCTGGGTATGGTGGTGGATGCCTGTAGTCCCAGCTACTCGGGAGGCTGAGGCAGGAGAATGGCGTGAACCTGGGAGGCGGAGCTTGCAGTGAGCTGAGATGGTGCCACTGCACTCCAGCCTGGGTGACAGAGCAAGACTCTGTCTCAAAAAAAAAGAAAAAGAAAAAGAAAAAGAAACTGGACCAAACTAGGTTCAAAAACAGGCTCCATCATTTTCAATAAATCACTTAACCTAAGCCTCACTTTCCACATCTATAAAATTAGAATAGTATATATCACAAGATGTGGCTGCATTAATAAGACCAGACTTTTATTAAAATAATTAACCCAGTGCTTCACACGCGGCCAGTGGTCACAAAGTATATTAGCTATTAATATTGATATTAAATGTTGTTCTTTCTCATCTCCCACTGCTTC
This sequence comes from Hylobates moloch, assembly GCF_009828535.3. Taxonomy (NCBI): domain Eukaryota; kingdom Metazoa; phylum Chordata; class Mammalia; order Primates; family Hylobatidae; genus Hylobates; species Hylobates moloch. The sequence continues at coordinate 7,723 of NW_026652709.1, forward strand.
AATCGACTAGCCTAAATGTATGTGTATTACCGTTATTATTATATAAATTACGCTCCAGATCAGCGTCAGGTACATCCACATGTTGGTGTGACCTGAGACTCAGTATCCTAGCCACATTTCAGTGTAGTTCTCGGAACTGCAAAGCTTAGGACCAAATCCTGGACCACAAATTGCTCGCTGAAAGTCCTGCCCTAACCAAGGCCAGCATGTGCCACTGGCCTGTGCCACCCACCCACCTGGCCCTCACTCAACACCTAGCACATGCAGCCCTCAGAAGCTCAGCATGTGCTCAGTTTCCACTGGTTTCATGAACATTCTACTCGTCTCCCAGCTGCTCCGAGGGAAGGGCCATACTCTCCCCATTACTCAACCTCACTGTGGCACATGGTAGACGCCTGCACAGTTTTCCTGTACATAATATGACAGTGTGCATGATTTTTCTCTCCCTCTCTTTTTATGATAGCCAAGACCATGCTAGGCTGGGTGAATGATTATTGGAGCTGAGCCTCCACCCAGTTCTGCAGACTCTTAAGCCCTCTTCCTTTCTCCACATTTCCTAGAGGGTATTCTCAAGGCCATGGTGGCTACTGCAGTTTCCAGCAACTCATTCCTCCTTGATTACTGCCCCTTTCCTTCCCTCGCCATCATAGAATGGTGAGTAACAGTAATAGTAAACATAGGAATATTTTTCTACTCTAATTTTTTTTCAAAATCTGATTGCAACCCATTAAACTCACTCCACAACTCATTACAATTTGAAAAACACCTGGTATCTGTGATTCCAGGAAGATGACATGCTAAAAGGAGCTCTGATCATTTGAGAAAAGGAATTCCCCAACTTTGTGGGAACAAAACAGCTGAGCTCTAGCGGTGACAGTGGAGGAAATAAAGTGTATGGAGGGGGAATGGGGTGGTAGTTACTGATACTGTAGAAAAATAGGGAATGGTTAGATCATAGAAGGTCTTGCTAAGTTAAGGAGTTTAGCCTATGCTGTAAGTCACGAGCAGGCATTCATTTCATTAATAAATGGATATGAGGATACAACAAAACATAGCTTGCCTTTGTGGAGCTTATAGTCTCTTCTGCAGGAAAAGGGTGTGGAGAGAGACAACCAAGTAATTTGTTAACAAATGAACAAATGGCACATTATGATAGGGGCTTGGGAAGAGTTTCAGGCAGCAGGAACAATGTGCATAACAACATAGAGGTGAGAAAAGCATGGAACATTAAGAAAACAGAAAGAGTTAGTAAGGAATGGTTTTAGACAGGAATAGCTCTCCCAGTCCTGGCTCCAAAGTCCTTTCTCTACAGGAGGAATATGTTATTTGAGCTACCTTATCTTGAAGGAAATGATTATCATTATGTTTGTAAAATATGACAAGCCCTTCAGAATAAAGAATGAAGCGAAAATACGTAGAAAGCAGAAGATAGGATCAGAGAACCCATCTATCTCTCCAGGTGTTGAAGAGATGGCCTTCCTAGAAATATCACAGAGACCTGACTAGGAAATTTGCCTTCATGGTGTGTGGAGCTGGTCAACTATGAAGCAGTGTCTCAGGCATATTATACTTTAACACCTGTATTGAGGAACTTACATACCATAAAATTCACTCAGGTTACCACCATCCAATATTGAAACATTTTTATCACCCAAAAAGATCCCTCAGGCCAATTTACAGTCACTCCCTGTTTTCCTCTCCACCCTAGCCAACCAGTAATCTACTTTCTGTCTCTGTAGATTTGCGTTTTCTAGACATTTCATATATATGGAATCATACAATATGCAATCTTTGTGTCTGGCTTCTTTCACTTAGCATAACATTTTGAGGTTCATGCATGCTGCAGCCTGATTCAGTACTTCGTTTCTTTTTTATTGCCTAATAGTATTCTATTGTATGGAAACACCACACTTTGTTTGCCTATCCATCAGTTGATAGACATTTGGGTGGTTTCCATTTTTGGGTCATTATGAATAACGCTCCTTATGAACATTCCTGTACAAGTTTCTATGTGGACATATGTTTTCATTTCTCTTGGGTACATATGCAGAAGTGGACTTGCTAGGTCATGTAGTAAGTTTAACTTTTTCAGAAATAGCCAAACTGTTTTCCAAAGTGGCTGAGTTATTTCATAGACCCACCGGCAATGTATGAGAGTTCCAGTTTCTGCATATTCTTAGGTATATTTTTAAATTCAGATTTACATGTATTGTGGAGGAAGCATCCTCTGGATAAAGGTTTGACTTATAGTCTGTGAAGTGCAAAGTTCACATGATCTCATAACTTATGCACATTCCAAGTTTCACTTAAATGTATTTAAAAAATTATGAGAGCTGTCCATTTGAAAACATGGTTGAAATAATTCAGTATAAAAATGCGATACTAAACAACCAAGTAAATCTAATGATCATAGAAATTTTAACCAAAATATTTGTCAAAGGCGAGTTATTAAGGAACCATGCAACTCAAATAAAAATGTTCCTTGCAAACTAAACAAAATCTCCACAGGGACAAAATTCTGATTGTGAATCCTACAAACCAGCAGCAACTTACAGAAGGCAGCAGCCACATGGAGGAAACAGGAAAGAAGGTCAGGGGATTATTTTTTTAAATCTGATGCAACTTGCATTGTATCAAGTGATGAGATACAAGAGACCTTGCTTCCAGCAAAGAAAAGAAACAGACCTGGCCTTAAAGGGACAGAGAACTTAATAGTCACAGGAATGTCCCTGCTGCTTTGAACACCCCCAGGTACCCTTTGCAAACATACACACTAATTAAAGGGGGTTGGGGGACTGAACTGGCAAGAGCTTTGGTTCAGAGACCACAGAGGGACACCCAGCCTTCAAACCACTTCAACAGACTCTTTCAATCTAGAAAGCAAACCCTGTATCTGGGGCTCGGATCTCTCTATCTCTCTAAGATTTTATTTTAAGTATCATACATATTTCACTGAATGTCTACGATTTCCTCTCTTCATAGAGAGGCTTCCTCCTGAAGAAGGACCCTTTTTGTTTCTAGCGATGAGGACCTATAATAATTATCCACTGGCACTTTTTCTGGTGCAATCAGTGAAATGGAGGTTTAGGTACCCAGCTGGTCAGGTTCCAGCAGATTTCCCATGCTAATTTTCAGTCACTCAAAGAAAACAAAGGAATAACTAAGATTGGGTTACCATGATTTTAAAGAAATACTGTTCCTCTTCCCTTTCCCCCTCCCCAAAAATGTGTAAACTTCTATATTTCACACTTTTACATCTGTTCTTCTCCCAAAATAAAAGCTGTTTATATTCAAGAAACGATGGCTACAATACCAGCACAAGTTACATCTTTAAAATACTCCCAGAGAGAATATACATATTGTTCAGACAACAGAGTGTCTGTGCAATGTTCCTTCCCTGAATAGCATCTGGGTATTGGCTCTAGAAAGCACTACAGTGCTTTATTTGTTTATTTGTTTGCATGGAAAGAAAACTGAGTACTCTCTAACTGGTGCTGGGGCTACCAATTTAAAGAAGACAGAAGAAGCAGAGGCCTTTCAGGAAGAGCAAACGCTTAGCTTTGACTCTATCAACCATTCCAGAGTAAGACACCAGCAACAGAACCACCTGGTTCCACTGCTACCCAGAATATCCATGCTCTGAAAGTCTTGGAGTCCAACTGAAAAATCGCAGCACTCCCAAACTCAAAGGACCCTTTCAACCACGCAAATTGCAACGTATATTATCTCAAGTGTTAGAGGAATCAGATGAACAGGCTGTGAAAAAGCCATTTCAAATTTGTAGCTTTCTTAGACAGAGTCTATGATTTCACCACCACTAGAAAGGAAACTGCTCCAAACTTAGTTCCAGACAGAAGTTTTCAAATGATGTCATCCATCGTCCCATCTAGAGCAGTTAGTATTCCTGATTTAAAGGCTTGAACAGGGCCCAGCACACTGGCTCCTACCTGTAATCCCAGCACTTTTTGGGAGGCTGAGCCCAAGAGTTTGAGACCACACTGGGCAACATAGGGAGACCCCCATCTCTACAAAAAAAAAAAAAAAAATTCAAAAAATTAGCTGGGTGTGGTAGTACACACCTGTAGCCCCAGCTCAAGAGGCTGAAGTGGGAGGATCACTTGTACCCAGAAGTTTGAGGCTACGGTGAGCCACGATTGAGCCACTGCACTCCAGCCTGGGCAACAGAGCAAGATCCTGCCTCAAAAAATAAAATAAAAATAAAATGCTTGAACAATTCCCTGATACTTTAATGATATTAACACCTCTTCTGAGAAAACTGGATCTATCCCTCTAAGTGTCAATACTGGGAAAAACCTAATAATCTTTAACCAGGTATTTTTTATATCTAGTCTGATGATGATTGTCTAACCATCGGTTTTTCCTTTAAAATAGTTCTTCTATGAGGGGAGGTCTTCAAATTTACATTTTTAAAAGCAGTTTCCCAAGCAATGAGTATAAAATTTTCATGCATGCTATCAGTTGTATATAAAGTTTCTTTAACAACCACACTTGCCATCAACTTTTCCTCCATATAAACAGACATGCAATATAAGCAATGTGCTTATCTAAGAACTGTGGATTAAATAGCAACATGGGACATTTTTGTGGCTAGGTAAGAGATGCTTACAAGTTGTTGTTACAAAGAAAGTCTGTGGGATTTCCCAGTAAGGAAATCTTTAACCTGCTGTCTAGATTCCAAATATACATTCCATTTCCCAGGTCTCAAAAAATAAATAACTCAAAGATTTTAGGCTTCTAACAGAAGTAGGGCTGAAAGAATTTGTGAATATGGATTCTTTCTTTCAGTTTCCAAGCAAATGTCAGCACCTCCTGGGGCTTCAAACTCAATCCCTACAGGCCTATAGGGAAAAACAGGAAATCGACATCAGAAGGATGCATCTAGTTGATCAAGGGAGTGGGGCTTTTCTGCACCTTGAATAAACTTGCTAAAAAAAAAAGAAAAAGAAAAAAAAAGAACTGTCAATGCAAAGAACAATGCAAAGTACAGAATTATCAATTGAAAGTTGTAGACTTTTCAATTTCAAGTATCTTTGATTCTTACAAACAATTCAAATGCAAATATTAGTAAAAAAATTTTAACTTCCATACTCCTAAGAACATGTACTGTCCACAATTTCTCTGAGGTCATATGCCTTATGAAAAAGTTGCACTTACCATAAATAAATTACTACTTCCTATTCTGCAATATTTTCAGGCATACCCAAATTTCCATGAATATATTTTGCTTTTCTCTTTTATTTTATTTCATTTTATTGAGATGTGGTCTTGCCATGTTGCCCAGGCTGATCTCACACTCCTGGGCTCAAGTGAAGCTTCCACCTTGGCCTCCCAAAGCGCTGGGATTACAGGCATGAGCCACCATGCCCAGCCAAGAAAACTATCTTTTAAACATTTAGGCCAGTGGTTCTCAGACTCCTGCGTGCTTCTGAATTACTAGGAGGGCTTCTTAACGCAAAAGTTGCTGGTCCCCATCCTCAGAGTTTCTGATTCAATAGTTGAGAGAGCCCAGGCATGGTGGCTCACGCCTGTAATCCCAACACTTTGAGAGGCTGAGGCAGGCAGATCCCTTGAGCTTAGGAATCCGAGATCATGTCAGAAAGCCCTTCTCTATAAAAAATACAAAAATTAGTCAGGTATGGTGGCACATGCCTGTAGTACCTGCCATCCCAGGAGCTGAGATGAGAGAATCACCTGAGAACCAGAGGTCGAAGCTGCAGTGAGCTGAGATCGCACCATTGCACTCCAGCCTGGGTGACAGAGTGAGACCCTGTCTCAAAAAAAAAAAAAGTTGAGAGAGGCAGGGCCTAACAGAGGATCCTGAAGCTGCTGGTCCAAGGATCCCACTTGGAGAACTGCTGACTTAAGGAGTTAAACTGTCAACTAGCTTCTAGAAAATCACAACATGCAGGATAACATTTACTGAGAATCTACCAACTGCAGAACTCTCTACTACCTACTGAGTAAGCCGCATAGGTCCTTGCTCCAAACACTATCTAAACTGGCAACACAGGGTATACGTGCAAGGGGACAATGCACAGACACATATCCAAAACAGCAAGAAGTTGTTAATACAGTCAAACTAAATATGTTTCATTTCTCCAATGCATTTCTTTATGATGTATCCTACTGTGCAGTTAAATCTATTACTCTCAGATAGAAATTACTAAACCACAATGCATAGCCATTCTTCCTTGCACTATGCCACTTCATTTCACTTACTAACAGCAGTTTCATCTGAAGCCAGGGCATGAAATGTAGAGAGGGACCTCATTTTAAAACTTATTTATGTTATTCGTGTTGTAGCAACTGTAAGGATCAGTGTGACGATCAACACTCAGATTTTAGTGATAAGTTATCAAGCAGAGTCATCGAGTGCAGATATGATCTAATTCTGCCATCAGGCTGAACTGAAATGTACAAAAACAGTCCAACAGAATCTGAACTCTAACTTTCCCATCATTGTATAGGTTTTTAAAGCATAGCTAGCACCAACTTTCAAATGCATACTTTTCTCATGACCCTGTCCTGAGTTTAAGTGCATTTATATCCAGATTATAATCAGAGAGGGTATTTAATTAGATAATGTTTACAAGTACTTTGAAGATATACAGTGCTCTATAAATGCTAAATATTATTATTATTGTTTAAATACAGTTTGCAATTACTGCTTACAAACTATTCCACCCACTGCACTGCTATCATTTGATTACAGGCAGCTTTAAAAAAAAAAAAAAAACCTAGGCCGGGCGCGGTGGCTCACGCCTGTAATCCCAGCACTTTGGGAGGCCGAGACGGGCGGATCACGAGGTCAGGAGATCGAGACCATCTTGGCTAACACGGTGAAACCCCGTTTCTACTAAAAATACAAAAAAAAAAATTAGCCTGGCGTGTTGGCGGGCGCCTGTAGTCCCAGCTACTCGGGAGGCTGAGGCAGGAGAATGGCGTGAACCCAGGAGGCGGAGCTTGCAGTGAGCCGAGATCGCGCCACTGCACTCCAACCTGGGGGACACAGCGAGAATCTGTCTCAAAAAAAAAAAACAAAAAAAAAAACCTAGAGGTAGAAATGATGAAACCATATTCATGTGAAGCCTTGGATTTTTGCCCTAGACATAAATAATTTATAGGCATTTTAAATGGAGGGTTAGGTTATAAACTCTAGTAAATCAAGGAAATTGCCCTCTGCAAGACCAACTACCATAAAGTTGTGTCAATTTTAATAGTTTCTTACTTATAAACCAGGTTGAAAGTAGATTATAGTCCAGAATACAGAGCTTTTTACTCTGGTGGCTTCCTGTTCTATCTTCTATTTTCTCCATTAGAATCTTAAAATATCTACCTATGTGAAAAACTGAAAGCATAATTTAAGATTTTGATTTTAGTAATTGCCTGGCAGATTAAGGCTTGAGAATAGTCTCTGTTCTATCATGGCCGTAGCTCACCTTGCTATCTTCTGTGATCATCACAGAGTCAGCTGTCTCCAATTCTTAAAAAACTGAAACCTTTGAGCCTGATTCCACACATCCTCCAAATACACTTGCTGGATAATTTTCCAGCAAACAAGCCAAGCACAGTGGCTCACGCCTGTAATCCCAGCACTTTGGGAAGCTGAGGCAGGCGGATCACCTGAGGTCAGGAGTTTGAGACCAGCCTGGCCAACACAGTTAAACTTTAAATCTACTAAAAATACAAAAATTAGTTGGGCGTGGTGGCGAGCGCCTGTAATCCCAGCTACTCAGGAGGCTGAGGCGGGAGAATCACCTGAACCCAGGAGGCAGAGGTTGCAGTGAGCAGAGATCGCCCCACTGCACTCCAGCCTGGGTAACAGAGCTAGACTCCATCTCAAACAAAATAAATAAATAAATTAATTAATTAATTAATAAACATCCCCTAGATACACTCTGCAAGAATGTCACTGTTAATCCCCAAATAGCTACCATATTAGGTTTTTAAGGTTTTAGGCAAGAAAAAAAAAAAAAAGTTCTAATCTGACATTGGTCATCTTACAAAACAAAGTTACAAGGAAGAAATACCTTGGAAATAACTCTTTTAAAACACCACTATGCTCATGAAAGACAACTTGTGCCCTAAACCAAAGGCTTCTGGGAAGTCTGTGAGCCTCAGGGTGATAATACACCAGATGATTCTGATGTCATGACAAGGTCCATAAATCAAATGATGGCTATGTGAGTCATTATTGGCAGTGGCTTTGGGCCAGTCAGTCATAAGCTCAGCCACTTAGTAGCTCTATGATCTTTGGTAAACTAATTGATTTTTCAGAGTCTTATGTGTTCATTTATAAATGCTACACACCTACAGCACAAGAAATTGGAAGCCAATCTGGCAATATCTAGAGCCTTAGAGATCATTCATACACTTTCATTCTAAATTCAATTTCTAAGGAGTTATCCTAAGGAAACAGAGATGCACACAAAGACTTACATATAAGGATGTTTACTGAAGCACTATTTATCAGTTGGAAAGTTAGAAATAACCTCAAGCTTCATCAACAGGAACTGGTTAAATATATTATGATCCAACTCCACAATAAAATGCTAAGCAGTCTAAAAACATGATTAGAAAGTTGAGCACTGACTGAAGATTTTATTCCATGTTAAATTTTTTAGGCATGATAATAGTATTGTGGTTATGTATTTTTTAAGTATGTAAACTACTGAAATATTTATAAATGAAATAATATGCTGCTTTAAAATAATATGGGGGAGAAGGTGGGTAGGAATATAGATGAAACAGGATTGATCATAGGGGATAATTGCTCAGTAGAGAGATTATTAACCCTTTTATCTACTTTTTAATAAGAGTTTTATTGAGCTTTAATTCACATTCCGTAAGACTTACTCTTTTGAAGTGTACAAGTGACTTTTAGTATATTTCACGGAGTTGTACCAACATCTGCACTATCTAATTTGGGACGTTAGCAGTCACTCCCTGCCAGCAAGCATTAGTCTACCTTCTATCTCTACGGATTTGCTTATTCCAGACATTTTATATAAATGGAATCATACAACCACGTGTCTTTTTGTGTTTGGCTTTTTTCACATAGCATAATGTTCATCCATGTTGCAGTGTGTATCAGCACTTCCTTTTATTGTAGAATAAACATTCCATTGTAAGGATATACTATACTACATTTTGTTTATTCATTCATTGGTTGATGGACACTTGGGTTGTCTCTTATTTGAGGTTACTATAAATATTCATGTACACTTTTTTTTTTTGCATGAATATGTCTTTAGTTCTCTTGGGCATATACTTAGGAGTGGAATTCCTGGGTCACATGGTAACTCTATATTTAGCATTTTGAGAAACTGTCAAACTGTTTTCCAAAATGGCTGTACCATTTTACATTCCTATCAGTAATATACAAGCATTCCAATATTCTGTCTAATTATTATTATACTTTGAGTTCTGGGATACATGTACAGAACGTGCAGGTTTGTTACATAGGTATACATGTGCCATGGTGGTTTGCTGCACCCATCAACCTGTCATCTACATTAAGTATTTCTCCTAATGCTATCCCTCCCCTAGCCCCCCATTTCCTGACAAGCCCCAGTGTGTGTTATTCCCCTCCCTGTGTACATCTGTTCTCATTGTTCAACTCCCACTTATGAGTAAGAACATGCAGTGTTTGGTTTTCTGTTCCTGTGTTAGTTTGCTGAGAATGATGGTTTCCAGCTTCATCCGTGTCCCTGCAAAGGACATAAACTCAACCTTTTTTACGGCTGTGTAGTATTCCATGGTGTATATGTGCCACATTTTCTTTATCCAGTCTATCATTGATGGGCATTTGGGTTGGTTCCAAGTGATTGCTATTGTGAATAGTGCTGCAATAAACATACATGTGCATGTGTCTTTATAGTAGAATGAATTATAATCCTTTGGGTATATACCCAGTAATGGGATTGTTGGGTCAAATGGTATTTCTGGTTCTAGACCTTTGAGGAATCACCACACTGTCTTCCACAATGGTTGAACTAATTTACACTCCCACCAACAGTGTAAAAGCCCTATTTCTCCACGTCCTCCCCAGCATCTGTTGTTTCCTGTATTCTGTCTACCTTTTAAGTTTAAATTCCCCATGAAAAAGAGTTTTTAAAGTTATGCCATAGAAAAAGATTAATAACATGAGAAAAAGCTAATTATTAGGTTTAAAAAATAAGTTACATATAATATGTACAATATTATCTCCACTTTAAAAAAAATCTATTTATCCATGCATAGGAAAAAACTACTAAGCCATACACCAAAGTGCATATGTGGTTATCATTAGGAATCATAAGTTTAAATAATTTGAGAATTCTTTTTACTTTTTCTCCATTTTCCAAATTTTCTGCAATGACCATGCAGAAACCATTGCAATGACCAATGCTTTTATAATGAGAACCAGAAAAGACTTTTAAAAATTAAACAAAATTTTTGGGAGGCCAAGGAGGGTGGCTCACCTGAGGTCAGAAGTTCGAGACCAGCCTGGCCAACATGGTAAAACCCCGTCTCTACTATAAGTATAAAAATTAGCCGGGTGTAGTGGTGGGCGCCTGTAATCCCAGCTACTTGGGAGGCTGAGGCAAGAGAATTGCTTGAACCCAGGAGACAGAGGTTGCAGTGAGCCAACACAGTGCCACTGCACTCCAGCCTGGGTGATGGAGTGAGACTCCGTCTCAAAAAAAAAAAATTAAACAAATTTTTAACAACTCAGCAGTCTTAGTCTGCTTTCTTTCACAGTCTGCATTTTTTGGGCCCTGGAGCCCCAGGAGTCTTCGTAGCTTCCCACTCAGGTTAAGATACAGCACATATTTCCAGATTCTACAGGTGGCCTCTTTGCACATAGAATCGTAACTTTTATTTTCAACATCTGAAGCACTGCTAATTATCTATATTGATTAACTTAGCTGAGTTCTCCTCTACCATCTAATTAGATTTGGTTTCTTCACAGTGGAGCACAGGCTATCTTCAGTGTGTTCTGTACATACAAGCAACTTAATAACCATCTTTATATCCATACTTTGTTAGACTGGTTTTTGTGTTGTGGGAATGACTGATTCACTAAGATGTCCAGGATGTTGGCAATCCAGTTGAGGGACGTGGCATAACGGGACCCAGCACTGCATTCGAATTTCATCCTTGGACAAGACAAGTAACTTCTCTGAGCCCAAATTTCTACCTACAAAAGAGGTAAATTGGATCACCAAGCCCTAGATAGACAGATAGAGAAGTAGATATATAGACAAAGATATGCAAACACAATCCCCCTTTACTTTTTATTTTAGCCTTATCATGGTTTTATGGCTTTATCCTATTTATGCCTTTTATCAGAAGGTGCCACAACTGATTTTTTGGAGGTATGAGGTGTAATAAATAAATAAGATCCCTTTTAAATGAATTAATTAATTTCATTCATACAATTGATATTTATTCAATCAACATTTATCATGTGCCAGACACAGTTCAAAGCACCAGGAATGTGGTGCTAAACATGCAGGCAAGATCCCTATTCTCACAAAACTTATTAGGCTCCAGTTGGGACAGCCAGATTTTTTTAAAAATTCAGATAGTCACAACTGCCTTAAAGACAATAAAGCACTGAATTGGACAGTTTCAGGGTGGAAGGGAATGTTTCTTTACAGATATATTGCAAAGAAAGCCTCTCTGTGTAGTAGGGAGCCTCTAAGAGAGCCCTCAGTGACCTCTGCCTTCTGGTGTTAGTTAATATTCTTGTGTAGTCCCCTTTGAAATGAATAGGGCTGACTTGGGTAGCCAACAGGGTATTGCAGAAATGATGGTGTGTGATTTCCAAGGCTAGGTCATAAAAGACATAGTGGCTTCTGCTCTGCTTTCTTGATTCCTCTATCTGGTAAAAGTGGCCACGATGTTATGAGGATGCTCAAGCAACCAAAGGAGCCACCTACGTGGGGAGGAACTGAGGCCTCCTGCCAACATCCAGCACCACATAAGTAAATCATCTTGGAAAGAGATCCTCCAGCTCCAGTCAAGCCTTCAGAAGATAGCTCACCTTGCCAAAATCTTCCTGCAACCTCAGGAGATACCTCATGCTAAAACCACCCAGGTAAGCCACTTCTGAATTCCTGGCCCATAGAAACTGTGAGAGATAATAAATGGTTATTGTTGTTTAGGCCACTAAGCTTGAGGGCAGTCTGCTATGCAGATACATAAGTAATAATACAGGCAGCATCTCACCTTAGACCTAAATAATAAGATGGAGCCCTCCATGTGAAATTTCTGACATGGAGAACTACAAGAATGAGCTTGGCATATTCACAAAACAGAAAAAATCAGTGTGGCTAGAGTGTAGCGAAAGACAAGTGCAGGCTCTCTTCTCCATCCAACAACCATGGGTGTAGAAACCATGCCAGTGTTGTCTTCAGCTCAGCCCCAGCAACTAGCAGCAGCCAATAATCAGGTACTGAATGAATATATATACAAACAAATGAATGAATGAATGCTGGATACCATGTGCATTTCTTCCCCTACAGTTAACACATTTCACAGAATCACAGAATACTGGACCTGAATTTACCCTGCACCCAAACTTGCACCTTCTAATACACTAATCAAACAAATGTTTGTAACATATGCAACGTATTGTTAAAGTCTACAAATTTCCTACTTGATCCATACTGCCAAGGTTCTAATTTCACTAACTAGAGAGACAGCACTTGAAAATTTAGGGTTACTTCAGAGTCTAAACCCGGGTTGTAGCAGCAACACTGTAAGGGAGTACCCAGCAGAAGTCACAGTCAGCCCTTTGTCCTATCACTCGGTCTTCAAAAACTAGAACAACCCTTTAAATTACAAATCAGAATCTGACGGCTGGAAAAAAAAATAGCTCATTTAAAACTTAGAAAGGGACATTACTTTCAGTGGCAATTCCCAGCTCATTGAGGTCCATACTTTGCAATCTCTTGGTATTCCCAACAGATAGAATAAGAATCCATGGCTATTTAAATGCCCTCAGTCCTGCCTCTAGTTCCCTTACATATTCCAGGAATATGCATCCCAGCAATAGAAATTGCTGGAAGTCACCTCCAGCAATTTCTAGTCCAAACCACTCATCTTACATGTGACAAAACTGAAGTTTAGAGGGCAAGGTGTCAGAGCCTGCTTTATGACGCTGGGCTCTAACTCCCAGCTGTGTGCCTCATTAAACCTCACCATCTCCCAAACTCTCTCTACCTGCCCACTGCCAGCTCTGTCAAGATAAAAACTCAACGTTGTCTTCCAGTGGGCCACCCTAGAAGCACACCCTTTCCCGCCCATCTATTACTGTTTAATCAAAATAGTAGTCAAAAGCATTATCGGGTTGTTAAAATAATTGAAACACACTCCAAACACACACACACGCACACGCGCGCACAAACACACACACATACGCCTTGCAATTCTAACCCACGGTATTTTAAATCTCTCAAAACTTAGAATAAGAAGACAATGGAGAGAATATTTTCTTTGGCAGAAAAAATCTGGAAATAGGAATACCTACCCAGGACCAGGCAGAGTATTTCTCATAATTGGTGCCCCCGGAATTGTACTCTATGTAATTAGCATCCACTGGAATTGTACTCTACGTAAAAAGTGTCCCCAGGAGTCATGGAACCTAGAATATAATGTAATTCATGATCCCTGAAATTGTGCTATGGTCAGCAGAGGCCCCACCTTTCTGAGGTTTCTATACTGTCTCTACATAGCACCACCTCCAGCCCTTCTAAAAGGGTTGCACAGTATATATTTTGTTAATTCAAAATTTATTTGTTGAATGAACGCCTGCTGTGTAAAGAAAACTGGTGAGGATCCCTAAGAAAATCAAACGTTGCCTCTAAGAAGGAATTGTCTAGTAGTGAATTTAATCCAAGACAGAAAGTTCTGAGTGTCATGAAAGAGGTGTGAGGTCAGTTCTGAGACAGTCTATGAGTGGGAGGGACAACTTGAGAGAAATCAGAGACTTTTGTGGAAAAGGAGGTCTGCGAATGTTTAGTGTTGGGGCAGTAGGTACACAAAGGAGACTAAGACAGAGCGCCCCCTACAGAGCATCCATGGGGGAATGAAGTTGTTCCCTACCGCAACGGGGGAGTGGTCGTCAAAACTGCAGAGCTCGGTGGGAGGCCCCTCTGAATTGCCGCCGGTCTTAACATGCTAAAGAGTTTAGTTTTCATTCTGTAGACTAAGGAGTCAGAGGCGGCCTTGAATAAAAACAACCAGATTGAAACTGTGCGTTTGGAAGACTCATGTGGCTACAGTGTACGAGAGATCAGTCAGAAGAAGGCTGGTGGTAGAGACACAGGAGGAGGGGAGGTCCTGTCGCGGGTGTTGCCCAGGGGACAGTAACTACGGCACTTGCAGGGAACAGTGGAGACAAGGGGACCCATATGATAAACATAAAGGGAAGAATTTTAAGTTGGGGTGATATAAAATGTGTTTTGAGAAGCTGAGCGTACCCCCATGAGACAACCAGGGCATGTGAAAAAGAAGTGGATAGAATCATGTTTCTCTAAAGGGAAATAAGCTTCCAACCAGACTGGAAGGAATCACAAGCGGAATTCATCCAACATTTTCTACTTAAGTCCTCCCTCTCTCTCCACTAGAGACCTTATATTTATATGTGCAGAATAACATTTCATTCAAAAAATATCATTAAGATTTTCTTAGAATTCTCAGCACACTGCTAACAAACCAGTTTAGGCCCTGTTCTCAGAGAGCTACTTCCCCCACAGAAATGTAAGAATCAATTTGACATTAAAGCATCTTTCAGACTCAAGTTACTCCAAATTCTATCAGGAAGGGAATCAGAGACTGGTTGTGCTCAGCTGGGCATGGCGGCCATGATTCAATCACAGGAGCACCCGGCTGGGTGGACTTTAGAACCACTATCACTGAGAGAAGGAATGGCGTCGAAACAAGAAGGGCACGGAAGATTAATTCCAGGGCAGAGACACAGAAAGAAGAAAGGCCCAACGGGCAAGACTCGAAATTATAAGATATCAAAGAGTTTTACAGATAAGGGGGAAAAAAGGAATATTTCCTGAAAGAAATGTACTGGGTACTCTCTCATCAACAAAATATTCCATGACCTCCTAAGTAGATAATTATGCAAACAGCAAACCATGACTTACAGTGGCTTTTGTACTAAAGATTACTCCAGTTAATAATGAATAATGAAAATGATTATGCATATTTCTCTGATGTTCTGATAACTACCAGCACACCCTACTTTTTATGAGGCAACGCCATTGCAAAGAAAACACCTGTTTAGTATCTCTGAAAAACAAAAAGAATATCTAATGAAAAAATTACCATGCTGTTATCATTTTGAGGTACTGTTATCAACTCATGCAACTTTACTAAAATCTCATTTTAGACCAATTTAATTAAGTGCTCTGGAGTAATGGATTAATAATGTTTCGAGATTTCTTTGAGCCCCATGAGACCTCTCATCAGAAAGTTTTAAATACTGGGCCTTTAGTGTATCATTTTATGTGTCCACTCTATCTCCCAAGGGAAAAAATAAAACTTTGGGAAGGCACAGTCATAATCAATGTGTTTGTATTTGAATAATCAGTAACACACAAAGAGGAGAAAACTTTTTTTAAAAAGAAAGGTTTTAATGAACAATGCTGATAGTTGATACTAGTTTAGAAATACATTAATCTCCAAAAAGCTTCAGGGCTGCACTTACCTCATATGTAATGAATGCTTAATACTGGGGGCGCAAAGCTCAATTCAGGCCATCAAAGAAACATATAAGGTCATATTGGCACACAAAAGGAAAACGGCAGCTAAGGTCTGTCGAGGTGCTGTTAAAAAGAGTCGGAACCTTCTGATATCTCTTTCTGAGGATTATTTTCCTTCTTTTCTTAGTCTTCTTTTTTTTTGGAGACAGGGTTCATTCCACTCCATTCATTCATGCATTCATTCAGGTACTCATTCATCCAACTAATGGAGACTATGGCTCCAAAGATGAACAAGATCTAGCCTCTGCCCTCAAGAAGTCCACGGTTTAGTAAAGAAGCAGAAAGAAAATCACACACCAAGTAAAACATGAGCATGAAAAGTGTAGCAAAGGGATCTGTGCAAGGCTTTCAGATGAGGTCAATTCTTAAATCTGGGTTTCAATGGAGAAAGGAATGACTAGGGAATGAGGGGTAAGGGAAAAGACAAGCGTAGGTCATCTAATTTTGTTCAAATACAAAAGTATATGTGAGTCCTGGCAGAAGCTGAGAGTATGAGGTCAGCAGCAGCCAACTCCTGGCCTTGAATGCCTTACCCTGTGGGCCAAGTTAAGGACAGCCAAGGTGCTTAGGTCCAGAAATATGGTAATCTCCAAAAAGCTTTCTGGGCTGAGCTCACCTCATGTGTAATAAAGCACACTGGTGGCAAGTTTCATCTCTTTTAATACTGAGATGTCTTGAAGCAAGAATGACTCAAGCCCAGGTTTGAATGAGTAAATTGTTTGCTGTAGCCTATGTATGTATACACACATTTTCATACACCCACATGGATACAGTTTATATCCATAATACTACACATAATATATGTATCCACATAGATAATACAAAACATACACACAACTCTATAAACCTCACATGCAGAGCCATCTGAATAATGTGTATGTTTATACTGACCCCTTGAGACATGCTCTGATGGACATACGTTACTCAGAGAGGTCACCTGGGCAGGACAACCACGTGTCCTAGGTGATTTCAGACAGTCGTTTGCCCGCAGATTAGGCATTGAACCAGGGCTGGACAACATGAATTCCAAAGGCGGCCTAAAGCTCCATGGTTTCATGGATCACAAGCTTACTTGCATGAAGTAGTTTCGCCATTCTCAATAAATAAAATTCCCTGACCCTGGTGAAATTATTCCTTTCTGCTATTCTTTTGTACTCAGGCAGAAAATGTATTATTGATTTCTGATTCCACCACAGAAAGTGTGACTTAGAGAAAAGAGCACTGAATGAGGAGTCAGGACATCTAGATTATTTCCTCAGACCACGCTCCTCGCTGTCCCCTCCCCTTGTTACTGTGTGACCTTGAACAACTTACTTCACACCTCTGGGCTTCAGTTTCCCAAGTGTTCAGTGAAAGGAGTGGCTGAGTGTTCTACAATTCTCTTTCCAGCTCTAAATCTGTAAAACAATCCCAGCCCATCCCTCAAGATTTAGTTTATCTCTGTGAGCTCTAAAAATCAGGGCTAAAACTGGATTCAAATTACCTATTTTCTAACCAAAGAAGATCCTGCTTCACTCACTTTTAAACCATGCAAATCTTGCATAATTTAGATGATCAGTGCTGTCATTGGTTGCTCTGGTTTAAATTATGCATTGTTGCTATATGGGGAAAATTTAGACTGGGTCCAGTCTGGAATCACTGGCTGAGAACAATAAGCCCCCCAAGTGAGAAGGATAAAGGCCTCTCTAGACAGGGTCTGCTTTTAATGCTTTGAGCTCAGGGTTTACAAAAAGAGCATTGACTGTGTACATTAAAGAGCCACCGAAACAGCGAGGGACTGGTAAGTCTGCAGCAAATTCTCCCAGAAGCCACTGACCTTGGCTGCATTTCAGGGGTCAGGCATTCCCCAGGAGGGGCTCAGCAGGCAGACTTTACCAAGGGCTTAGGAACAAATGAGACATCTCATCTAGATGAGGCCACCTCTCCAAATGTAGGAAGGTGGAGACGATCTGCCCTCTGATTTGTGGAGATTACCCTATGTGGCCTTTGGACCCACTCCAGCAGGCACGCCTCACCCACAAGACTGGTCAAAGACCCTGGCCCTCCAGGATATAACTGTCTCCACATCTGCATCTAAGTCTTCTAGCCACCAGTTCCTGGTCCCCAAGCTAGCTGTTGCCCTCTCTGTTTCCACACCTCCCAGCAGGCAGTAAAACAGAAGCAGAGCCCTAAGCTGATAGCCCAGGCCACAAAGAGCAATTTCAGTGAATTGTGCAAAGATATATTTTCAAAATACAGATCACAAGAAAGCACATCCCAAGTGTGAACCGCAGTCGTTCGCCCAGTGGGCCCTCACCGGTTGCTCCCCTGCCTGCAGGCTCTGTGCTTGGTATTTCAGAAAACCTTCCCGAGGAAAAAGCCCACAAGGGACAAGTCCGGGCCCAACTTAAAATCACATCAGACTGCTTTCCAGTAGAGGAGCAAGGTCGAGATTCCGGCCCAGGGAAATCACCGCAAGCCCTGAGCATTGTTCAGACCCCTTCCCCCTTTGCTACTTCCCGCCCCCCACCCCGACCTCCGACCGATTCGCAGCACCCCACCCCCAGTCTGGGCCATCCATCCACCTGATTAACCCGCCGGTAGCAACTCCCAGCGTAGAAAGTAGGGCAAATGAACACACACAGTCGGTAAAGCAGGAAGCCACAGACCTGGCCAATGCACCCACCCTGTTACCAACCCCACCCCGCTGCGCAGGGGGCAGCCGGTTCTTGATGTGGCATTTCCACTCCAGGGAAATAGACAGCTTCCTGTAATAATGCATGAATGAGTTTTGGCTGCCCAACTATCAGAACAGCCCATTTCAAACGGCATCTCTGTTTCTTCTCAACTCCTTACTTGCCTTGCTGAAACCTCACCTCTTAGCCCAACAGATTAAGACGAAGTGAGAAAGACTTATTAAAAGAGATGTGGAGGAAAAGGTTTAATTAAGGAGACCAAAAAGAAAGTACCACTTTGATCACAAAGGTAGCACTTAATATATCACTGCAGATAGAGGCAATGTCAGAAGCACTAGGAATCCAGGTAAATGGCCCCAAGATTCAGCATCAATCTAACAATCTATTCCTCAGGAGGGCGTGTGAACTTCCATGCTTCATCCATCCTGGTGTCTCCCTGTAGAGAGCCACCATCAATTCCTTCTCATCCACCCTCCATACATCAAGTATATGCGTTCGCTCTCTTTTTAATTTTATTTTTGGTTCAGGAGAGGAAGAAGCAGTCCTTAAATTGGTGTCCAATCCTTCTCAGACACCCGCTGCTGCCACCATCCCCACCCC
>NW_026652710.1:0-13716 GCF_009828535.3 Hylobates moloch
CCCCAGAGGTGGAGTCTACAGTCAGGCAGGCCTCCTTGGGCTGTGGTGGGCTGCACCCAGTTTGAGCTTCCCAGTCACTTTGTTTACCTACTTAAGCCTCAGCAATGGCGGGTGCCCCTCTCCCAGTCTCACTGCTGCCTTGCAGTTCGATCTCAGACTGCTGTGCTAGCTATGAGCGAGGCTCTGTGGGCTTGGGACCCTCCGAGACAGGCGTGGGATATAATCTCCTGGTGTGCCGTTTGCTAAGACCATTGGAAAAGCACAATATTAGGGTGGAAGTGACCCGATTTTCCAGGTGCTGTCTGTCACACCTTTGCTTGGCTAGGAAAGGGAATTCTCTGACCTCTTTCACTTCCTGGGTGAGGCAATGCCTCACCCTGCTTCAGCTGACACTTGGTGCATTGCACCCACTGTCCTGCACCCACTGTCTGACAAGCCCCAGTGAGATGAACCCTGTACCTAGTTGGAAATGCAGAAATCACCCATCTTCTGTGTCGTTCATGCTGCAATCTGTAGACTGGAGCTGTTCCTGTTCAGCCATCTTGGAACTGCTGCCCACATTATTTTTGTTTTGTTTTGAGTTGGAGTCTTGCTCTGTCACCCAGGCTGGAGTGCAGTGTTATGATCTCGGCTCAATGCAAGCTCTGCCTCCTGGGTTCATGTCATTCTCCTGCCTCAGCCTCCCAAGCAGCTGGGACTACAGGCACCTGCTGCCATGCCTGGCTAATTTTTTGTATTTTTAGTAGAGATGGCATTTCACTGTGTTAGCCAGGATGGTCTCGATCTCCTGACCTCGTGATCCACCCACCTCAGCCTCCCAAAGTGCTGGGATTACAGGCGTAAGCCACCACACCTGGCCAATGAAACATTATTATTGGAATAATATAGTTCATAGATTTTAATGATAAACTTGGGGGCTGTGTGAGTTGCCATCAGATTCAGGTGAGTAGAACACATGCATGGAAACAAAAATTGAAGAAGCTTGAAATGAGGCAGAAATGTATATATTCTTTACATCAAAGAATTCTGGATGTAGGTAGTCCAATATGGAGGGAATAATTCCCTACTCACCAAGGACCCAAACTCTCCGTATCTTTATGCTCTACAATATTATTATATGTCTTCAATTCTTAACATTGCTTCATGTTCCAAAATGGCTGCTGAATCTACAGCCTTTATATCTGCTTTGCAGACAGGAAGAAGAGGGAAAAACAAAAGGAAACACCTCTTAGCTGAGTCAGCATTACTTGTAGAACCTTCCTAGAAGAAACACCCTACTAGCTAGATACATGGAGCATGGAAAATGTAGTCTTTTAACTAGACAGCCTAACCAAAATATTGGTGGGAATTACATCCTAACCAAAATGTTGGTTCAGGAATATGGCTATTGATTAGGCAGCTTCAGCCTCTGTCAAAGGAGTAAAGTAGTATTTTTATGAAGCCAGAGAGGAGACACTTTGAAGTCTGTTGGTCTCTTTCAGTCATTGTTTTTTTCTTACATAAATAGTTTCTTAATGCAAATACTTGGTTCTTTTTATGTTATGACAGAATCATCCTATGAACAAGTAATATGTCATGCAAGATGACATATTGCTGGCTTCTGATAAAATGGTACTGCTACCCTCAACATGGGTAGTGAGATTGAATGGACACTGGGAAGGCTCATCAGACCAAAACCACTCATAATGTATTGCCTGAAGTGTCCATCATAAAAGTTATTGCTTCTGCATCAAGATGATGTGCTTTTAAAAAAAACTCACTTAAACTGAGTATGTCTTAACCATTATGCCATTCAATTCCATTAATCCATTTCTCTGTATTATTTTATCAAATATCATCATGGAAAATATAGTGCGAGGCTCTGAGGGAATAGAAACGGGTTAGGTACATTTCCAAGAGGTAGATGGGAGAGAAGTTGAAGGCAGGGTGTGAAAACAAGGGTGAATTTGGGAGAATCCACCTAGCGAGACAGAGTATGTAATAATAATTTCATTTCTGAATAAATGAATGAATGAAATAAAAATACATGCACAGAATAACTTCTTAATATACTTTTCTGGTCGACTATCAGATAAATGCACGAAGAGACAGATGAATGTATGAATAAATCCTCACAGGTGAATTTTATCAATGATGATTCTTTTATTTCTTCATGCCACTATCCTTGCTGGTATGTGTGCTTCCTATAACCATCGTTGAGAGTTACCGATTATGCTAAATATTAGAGTAACAAATACAAAAAGGACACTCAGAACCATAGATCACCTCCCAAACTAAGGGATGGAAGCACCCATGAGGCTGGCCAGATAAGTAACCATTGGGTTATTACTATCAGCTTTAACATGTAATTCTTTCATCCAGCACTGAAACAGAGAGACACTCAAAATATAAACACTCAGCATAAGACTAACAGACAAAGTCTTTCCTCTCTTGACTATGATCAAAGGGGTGTTTTCAACTTAACTGTGCAGTATATCATAACTTTGAGTAGGACTTCCTTTTGTGGCCTGGAGTCTGCAGAGAATAATAGTTAAACACATAAGTTATGGTTTCAGGAAAATTTGAATTCAAATGCTGCATCTCCACTTACTAGTTCTACAGCCTTGAGCAAGTTACTTAACTGTTTCACATCTAAGCTCCCCCATCTTTAAAATGGGAGGAATGCTATTGCCTACCTTGTAAGTAATTGTGAGAATTAGTTGAGGACTCAATGATATCAGCCAGTTATTAGTCATTATGTGCGGGGATCATGAGGGACTGTATAAGCCAGAGTTCTTCTGAGAAACAGAACCATTAGGAGACATATATGAGAGAGAGACTTATTTCAAGGAATTAGCTTATGCAACCGTGAGAGCTAACCAGTCTACATCCGTAGGGCAAGCTGGCAGGCTGGAAAGTCAGTTGTGTTGGTGTTGCAGTCTTGAGTAGGTAGGCTGCGAACTCGGGCAGGATTTGTATGTTGCAGTCGTGAGTCAGCATTGCTGCTTTCTTGGGAAATCTCAGTCTTGGCTCTGAAAGCCTTCAACTGATTGAATGAGGCCTACCCACATTATGGACACAAATATGCTCTACTTAAAGTCAACTGATTTAAATGTTAATCACATATAAAAATATTTTCATAGCAAAATATAGACTGGCGTTTGATGAAACAACTAGGTGCCATAGCCTCACCATGTTGACACATAAAATTAACTATCACAGGGACAGAATAAATATGCCCATCCACACCCACGTTCTTCGCACAGAAACGACACAAGAGTTGCAGATTGGAAAGTGCAACTCTAACCAGTATGACAGATAAAGACTAGAATGGAAGCTGTGGTTTGTATTTGCAGGATTCAACGATTTCAGGTACTCCCACCCTCAACCCTCTGGCAGGTAGATTCACACAACCAACCCAGGCAGTGGTGCCACATAAGACTTACAGCATGGAGAAGCTGGCAAGAACTCACATTTCTGCTGATGACTTAACATCAGAGAGGACAAAAAAAAGAGCTAGTATTTTTTTCTGAAATTTTCCAACCAGATAAGGCTGTCTCCTTGCTAAGGTAGAGAAAGTAATGCCACAGGTGAAGCCCCACTGTTTCTGTCAATTGCACCCTTTCACAGAAAGGAACTATCATGAGCCAAGAAGTAACATTTCCCTCAGTATCCTCCTCTCCTCACTACCGCCATTGTTTTTATCACCAGCAGGCTGTACTGTTTATATTTCTTGTTGGGACTCTCAAAGACTTAGCCTCTGAAATTGAAACTCTGGAGGGTTCTGAGGCTTCCAAAACCAAAGGAAATTTTCCAAGACATATCGAGAAGTACAATCCTATATTCAACCAATGGCATATTTCCCCTATCCTAGAAATCACCCTCCTTCCCCATCCCCACAAAACTTCACTTGGGAACCAGCTGGAGTTTATAGCACCAGGCTTAGTGTGGATCTCTTGACACCTCTGAAACAAGTTCCCCGTCACACGGGAAAACTGCTCTGTCCTTCAACACCAGTCCTTGGAGCCTCTGCCAGCTTGATGCTGAAGAAGCCTGACATCCCCCAGGTAGGGGACAGCTGAGACTCCCAGAAGCTTCATCATCATCGGGATGGTGAGCCCCAGCATATTCATCATCGGGGTGGTGATTACCAAAAGATTCATCATCGGGGTGGTGACTCCCAGAAGTTTCATAATCGGGGTGGTGATTTCCAGAGGCTTCATCATCGGGTTGGTGATTCCCAGAAACTTCATCACTGGGGTGATGAATCCCAGAAGCTTCATCATCAGGGTGGTGTCTCCCAGAAGCTTAATCATTGTGGTGGTGATTCCCAGAATATTCATCATCATGGTGACACCCAGAAGCTTCATCATCATGGTGGTGAATCCCAGAAGCTTCATCATCGGGGTTGTGACTCCTAGAAGCTTAATCATCGGTGTGGTGATTCCCAGAAAGTTCATCCTCGGGGTAGGGACTTCCAGAATCTTCATCATCATTGGGGTGGTGACTCCCAGAAGGTTCATCATCATCGGGGTGGTGACTCCCAGAAGCTTCATCATCATCACCATGGTGACTCCCAGGAGCTTCATCATCATCCTGATGGTGACTCCCAGAGGATTCACCACCATCAGGGTGGTGACTCCCAGAAGCATCATCATCGGGGTTGTCCTTCCCAAAATCTTCATCATCGGGGTGGCGACTCCCAGAAGTTTCATCATCAGGGTGTTCATTCCCAGAATCTTCATCATCGGGGTGGTGAATTCCAGAAGCTTTATCATCGGGGTGGTGACTCCCAGAAGCTTCATCATTGGGATTTTGACTCCCAGAGGCTTCACCATCGGGTTTGTGATTCCCAGAAGCTTCATCATCCCGGTGGCGAATCCCAGAAACTTTATTATCGTGGTGGTGACTCTCAGAAACTTCATCATCGGGTTGGTGATATCCAGAAGCTTCGAAATCGGCGTGGTGACTCCAAGAAGCTTCATAGTCGGGTTGGTGACTCCCAGGAACTTCATCATCAGGGTGGTGATTCTCAGAAGTTTCATCATCGTGGTGGTGACTCCCAGAAGCTTCATCGTCAGGGTAGTGACTCCCAGAAGCTTTATCATCATCAGGGTGGTGAATCTCAGAAAATTCATCATCATTGTGGTGGTGAAAACCAGCAGCTCCAACATTGGGGTGCCGATTACCTGAAGCTTCATCATCGGCGTGGTGACACCCAGGAGCTTCATCATCGCGGTGGTGAATCTCAGAAGCTTCCGCATTGGGGTTGTGACTCTCAGAAGCTTCATCATCATCGGGTTGGTGACTCCCTGAAGCTTCATCATCAGGGTGGTGATTTTCAGAAGCTTCATAATCGTTATGTTGACTCCCAGAAGCTTCATCATCGGGGTGGTGACTCTCAGAAGCTTAATCATCGGGGTGGTGATTCCCAGAAAGTTCATCATCTGGGTGGTGACTCTCAGAAGCTTCGTCATCATCCGCGTTGTGACTCCCAGAAGCTTCCTCATCATCGGTGTGGTGACTCCCAGAAGCATCATCATCATCAGGGAGGTGACTCCCATGAGATTCATCATCATCGGGATGGTGACTTCCAGAAGATTCATCATCATCGGAGTGGTGACTCCCAGAAGCATCATTATCGTGGTGGTGCTTCCCAAATCTTCCTCATCGGGGTGGTGACCCCCAGAAGTTTCATCATCAGGGTGTTGATTCCCAGAAGCTTCATCATTGGGTAGTGACTCCTAGAAGTTTCATCATTAGGGTTTTGATTCCCAGAAGCTTCATCATCGGGATGGTGAATCGTAGAATCTTCATCATTGGGGTGGTGAATCCCAGAAGGTTTATCATCGGGGTGGGGACTCTCAGAAGCCTTATCATTGGGGTGGTGACTCCCAGAAGCTTCATCATCATCGGGGTGGTAACTCCCAGAAGCTCAGTCATCGGGGTGGTGACTCACTGAAGCTTCATCATCGGAGTGGTGACTCCCAGAAACTTCATCATCATCGGGATGGTGATTCCCAGAAGCTACATCATCACCACGGTGGTGACTCCCAGAATCTTCATCATCGGGGTGGTGAATCCCAGAAGTTTCATCATCGGGTTGGGGACGCCCAGAAGCCTTATCATCGGGGTGGTGACTCTCAGAAGCTTCATCATCATCGGGGTGTTGACTCTCAAAACCATCATCTTAGGGGTGGTGATTCCCAGAAGGTTCATCATCAGGTTCGTGACTCCCAGAATCTTCATCATTGGGGTGGTGACTCCCTATAGCTTCATCATTGGGGTGGTGAATCCCAGAAGCTTCATCATTGGGGTGGTGATTCTCAGAAGCCTCATCATCATGGGGGTGGTCACTTCCTGAAGCTTCATTATCAGGGTGGTGATTTCCCGAAGCTTCATCATCGTTGTGGTGATTCCCAGAAATTTCGTCATCGGGTTGGTGACTATCAGAAGCTGCATCATCGGGGTGTTGACTCCCAGAAGCTTAATCATCAGGGTGGTGATTCCCAGAAAATTCATCTTCGGGGTGAGGACTCTCAGAATCTTCGTCATCCTCGGGGTGGTGACTCCCAGAAGCTTCATCATCATCAGTGTGGTGACTCCCAGAAGCTTCATCTTCATCGCCATATGACTCCCAGAAGCTTCATCATCATCAGTGTGGTGACTCCCAGAAGCTTCATCTTCATCGCCATGTGACTCCCAGAAGCTTCATCATCATCGGGGTGGTGACTCCCAGAGGCTTCATCATCAGGATGTTGACTCCCAGAAGCTTCATCATCGGGGTGGTGACTCCCAGGAGCTTCATTATTGGGGCGATGACTCTCTGAAACTTCATCATTGGGGTGGTGACTCCCAGAAGCTTCATCATCATCGTGGTGGTGACTGCCAGAAGTTTCATCATCATCGGAGAGGTGACTCCCAGAAGCTTCATCATCATAGGGGTGGTGATTCTCAGAAGATTCGTAATCAGCCGGGCACGGTGGCTCACGCTTGTAATCCCAGCACTTTGGGAGGCCGAGGTGGGCGGATCACGAGGTCAGGAGATCGAGACCACGGTGAAACCCCGTCTCTACTAAAAATACAAAAAAATTAGCCGGGCGTGTTGGCGGGCGCCTGTAGTCTCAGCTACTCGGAGAGGCTGAGGCAGGAGAATGGCATGAACCCGGGAGGTGGAGCTTGCAGTGAGCCAAGATTGTGCCACTGCACTCCAGCCTGGGCGAGGCGAATTCCCAGAAGTTTTACTCATCGAGGTGGTGAATCCCAAAAACTTCATGATCGGGGAGGTGATTCCCAGAAGCTTCATGATCGGTGTGGGGACTCCCAGAAGCCTTATCATCGGGGTGGTGACTCCCAGAATCTTAGTCATCATCATGGTGGTGACTGCCAGAAGTTTCATCATCATCGTGGAGGTCACTCCCAGAAGGTTCATCATCATAGGGGTGGTGATTCCCAGAAGATTCATAATCATCGGGGTGGTGACTCCCAGAAGCATCATAATCATGGTGGTGCTTCACAAAATATTCATTATCAGGGTTGCGACTCCCAGAAGTTTCATCATCGGGGTGGTGATTCCCAGAAGATTCATCATCGGGTAGGTGTCTCCCAGAAGCTTCATCATCGGGGTTTTGACTCCCAGCAGCTTCATCATAGGGGTGGTGAATCCCAGAATCTTCATCATTGGGGAGGTGATTCCCAGAAGCCTCATCATTGGTGTGGGGACTCCCAGAAGCCTCATCATCGGGGTGGTGACTCCCAGAAGCTTCACCATCATCAGGGTGGTGACTCCCAGAAGCTTCGTCATCTGGGTGGTGATTCACAGAACCTTCATCATTGGGGTGGTGTCTCCTAGAAGCTTCATCATCATCGTGGGTGGGGTGACTCCTAAAAGCTTCATCATTATCGGTGTGGTGACTCCCAGAAGCTTCATCATCATCAGTGTAGTGACTCCCATAGTCTTCATCATAATCGCAGTCGTGACTCCCAGAAGCATCATGAGCAGGGTGGTGCTTCCCAAAATCTTCATCACTGGGGTGGTGACTCCCAGAAATTTCATCATTGGGATGGTGATTCCCAGAAGCCTCATAATCCGGATGGTGACTCCCAGAAACTTCATCATCATTGTGGTGACTCCCAGAATCTTTGTCATCGAGGTGGTGACTCACAGAATCATCATCATTGGGGTGGTGTCTCCCAGAAGCTTCATCATCATCGTGGGGTGACTCCTATGAGCTTCATCATCATTGGGGTGGTGACTCTGAGAAGCTTCGTCATCATTGCGTAGGTGACTCCTAGTTTATTCATCATTGAGGTGGTGTTTCCTAGACGTTTCATCAGGGGGGTGATGAATCCCAGAAGCTTCATCATCGGGTTGTTGACTCCCAGAAGCTTCATCATCTGGGTGGTGAATCCCAGATGATCCGTCATCGCGGTGGTGATTCCCGGAAGCTTCAGCATTGGGGTGGTGATTCCCAAAATCTTCATCATTGGGGTGGTGACTCCCAGAAGCTTCGTCACTGGGGTGGTGAATCCCAGAAGCTTCATCATTGGGGTGGTGACTCCCAGAAGCTTCATTATTGGGGCAGTGACTCTCTGAAGCTTCATCATTTGGGTGGTGACTCCCAGAAGCTTCATCATCATCATGGTGGTGACTGCCAGAAGTTTCATCATCAGGGAGGTGACTCCCAGCAGCCTCATCATCATCTGGGTGGTGATTCCCAGAAGATTCATTATAATCGGTGTGGTGACACCCAGAAGCATCATGATCATGGTGGTACTTCCCAAAATATTCATCATCGGGGTGGCGACTCCCAGAAGTTTCATCATCGGGGTGGTGATTCACAGAAGATTCATCATCAGGTAGGTGTTTCCCAGAAGCTTCATCATCAGGGTTTTCACTCTCAGCAGCTTCATCATCAGGGTTGTGAATCCCAGAATCTTCATCATCGGGGAGGTGATTCCCAGAAGCTTCATCATCGGTGTGGGGACTCCCAGAAGCCACATCATTGGGGTTGTGACTCCCAGAAGCTTCATCATCATTGGGGTGCTGACTCCCAGAAGCTTCATCATCAGGGTGGTGACTCACAGAACCTTCATCATTTGGGTGGTGTCTCCCAGAAGCATCATCATCGTCGTGGGGTGACTCTTAAAAGCTTCATCATCATCAGAGTGGTGACTCCCAGAAGCTTCATCATCAGTGTAGTGACTCCCAGAGTCTTCATCGTCATCGCGGTGGTGACTCCCAGAATTTTCGTCATCCCGGTGGTGAATCCTAGAAGTTTCATCACTGGGGTGATGAATCCCAGAAGCTTCATCATCGGGTTGGTGACTCCCAGAGGCTTCGTCATCGGGATGGTGAATCCCAGAAACTTCATCATCGGAGTGGTGACTCTCAGAAGCTTCAACATCATCACAGTGGAGAATTCCAGAAGTTTCATCATCAGGTGGTGATTCCCAGAAGCTTCATCATTGCAGTGGTGATTCCTATAATCTTCATCATAGGGATGATGATTCTGAGAATTTTCATCATCAGGGTTTTGACTCCCAGAAGCTTCATCATCTTCGGGTTGGTGACTCCCAGAAGCTTCATCGTCATTGGGTTGGTGACTCCCAGAAGCTTCATCATCATCAGGGTGGTGACTCCCAGAAGTTTCATCATCATCGGGGTAGTGACTCCCAGAAATTTCATCAGGGTGGTGATTCCCAGAAGCTTCATGATAGGGGTGGTGACTCCCAGAAACTTCATCATCGTTGTGGTGACTCCCAGAATCTTTGTCATCGAGGTGGTGACTCACAGAATCATCATCATTGGGGTGGTGTCTCCCAGAAGCTTCATCGTCGTCGGCGGGGTGACTCCTGAAAGCTTCATGAACGTCGGGGTTGTGACTCCCAGAAGCTTCATCGTCATCACGTAGGTGACTCCCAGATTATTCGTCATCAGGGTTGTGAATCCTAGATGTTTCATCAGCGGGGTGATGAATCCCAGAAGCTTCATCATCTGGTTGGTGACTCCCAGAAGCTTCCTCATCGGGATGGTGACTCCCAGAAGCTTCATCATCACCCTGGTGACTCCCAAAAGCTTCATCTTCGGGGTCCTGGCTCCCAGAAGCTTGATCATCAGGGTGGTGATTCCCAGAAACTTCATCTTTGGGGTGGTGACTGCCAGAAGATTCATCATCATCGGGATAGGGACTCCGAAAAGCTTCATCATCGAGGTGGTGACTTCCAGAATCTTCATCATCTGGATGGTGACTCCCAGAACCTTCATCTTCAGAGTGATGACTCCCAGAAGCTTCATCATCAGGGTGGTGATTCCCAGAAACTTCATCATCGGGGAGGTAACCTCAAGAAGCTTCATCATTGGTATTATGACTCCCAGAATCTTCAACATCTTTGGGGTGGTTACTCCCAGAAGCTTCATCATCATCACAGTGGAGACTCCCAGAAGTTTCATCATCAGGGTGGTGATTCCAGAAACTTCATCATCGTTGTGGTGACTCCCAGAAGCCTCATCATCAGTGTGGTGACTCCCAAAAGCTTCATCATCGCGTTGTTGAATCCCAGAAACTTCAACATCCGGGTGGTAATGCCGAGAAGCTTCATCATCATCGGGGTGGTTACTCCCAGAAGCTTCGTCATCATGGGGGTGGTGACTCCCAGAAGATTCATCATCATTGTGGTGGTGACTCCCAGGAGCATTATGATCAGGATGGTGCTTCCCAAAATCTTCATCATCAGGGTGTTTACTCCCAGAAGCTTCAACATTGGGGTGGTGATTCCCAGAAGCTTCATCATCGGGGTGCTGACTCCCAGAATCTTCATCATCAGTGTGTTGACCACCAGAAGCTTCCTCTTTGGGATGGTAAATCCCAGAATCTTCATAATCGGGGTGGTGATTCCCAGAAGCTTCATCATCGGAATGGGGACTCCCAGAAGCCTCATCATCGGGGCCGTGACTCCCAGAAGGTTCATCATCATCAGGATGGTGACTCCCAGAAGTTTCGTCATCGGGGTGGTGACTCACTGAACCTTCATCATTTGAGTGGTGTCTCCCAGAAGCTTCGTCATCATTGGGGAGGTGACTCCTAGAAGCTTCATCATAATCACGGCGTTGACTCCCAGAAACTACATCATCATCTGCATGGATGGTCCCAGAATCTTCATCATCATCGTGGTGGTGACTCCCACAATCTTCATCATGGGATTGGTGAATCCTAGAAGTTTCATCATCGGGGTAAGGAATCCCAGAAGCTTCATCATCAGGTTGGTGACCCCCAGAGGCTTCATCATCGGGGTGGTGAATCCCAGAATCTTCATCATCGCAGTGGTGATTCCCACAAACTTCATCACCCCAATGATGAAGTTTGTGGTGAATCCCAGAATCTTCATCATCGCAGTGGTGATTCCCACAAACTTCATCATTGGGGTGATGATTCCGAGAAGTTTCATCATCGGGTTTGGACTCCCAGAAGCTTCTTCATCGTCGGGTTGGTGACTCCCAGAAGCTTCATCATCATCAGGGTGTTAAGTCCCAGAAGCTTCATCATCATCGTGTTGGTGACTCCCAGAATCTTCATCATCACTGGGATGGTGACCCCCAGAAGCTTCATCATCATCGGGGTTGTGACTTCCAGAAGATTCAACATCATCATGGTGGTGACTCCCAGAAGCATCATGATCAGAGTGGTGCTTCCCAAAATCTTCATCATCGGGGTCGGGTTGGTGACTCCCAGAAGCTTCATCATCATCGTGGTGGTTACGCCCAGAAGCTTTATCATCATCAGGGTGTTAAGTCCCAGAAGCTTCATCATCATCGCGTTGGAGACTCCCAGAATTTTCATCATCGGGGTGGTGAATCCCAGAAGTTTCATCATCACGGAGATGAATCTCAGAAGCTTCATCATAGGGTTGGTGACTCCCAGAAGCTTCATCGCCGAGATGTTGAATCCCAGAAGCTTCATCTTCAGGGTGGTGACTCTCAGAAGCTTCATCATCATCGTGGTGGAGACTCCCAGATGTTTCATCATTGGGGTGGTGATTCCAGAAACTTCATCATCGTTGTGGTGACTCCAAGAAGACTCATCATCAGTGTGGTGACTCCCAAGAGCTTCATCATCGCGTTGGTGAATCCCAGAAACTTCATCATGTGGATGGTGACACCGAGAAGCTTCATCATCATCGGGGTGGTGACTCCCAGAAGCTTCGTCGTCTGTTACTTGAATGCACCGAACCGAAAGGACTTTAACAGAATGCTTCTCTGTAGTTTTTATTTGTAGATATTCCTTTTTTAACTATAGGCCCCTTAGCGCTCCGAATGTCGACTTGCAGTTTCTACAGAAAGAGTGTTTCAGAACTGCTCAATCATAAGGAAGATTCAACTCTGTTAGTTGAATGGACAGAACAGAAAGAAGTTTCACAAAATGCTCCTGTGGAGTTTTTATATGAAGATATTTCTTTTTCCACTACCGGCCCTTGGGTACTCTGAATATCCACTTGCAGTTTCTACAGAAAGAGGGTTTCAGAACTGCTCCATCAAAAGTAAGCTTCAACTCTGATAGATGAATGCACAGAACAGAAAGAAGTTTCACAGAATGCTTCTGTGTAATTTTTACTTGAAGATATTTCTTATTCCTCTGTAGGCCAGATAGCGCTTCGAATGTCCACTTGCAGTTTCTACAGAAAGAGTGTTTCAGAACTCCTCAATCAAAAGTAAGTTTCAAGCCCTTTACTTGAATACACAGAACAGAAAGAAGTTTCACAGAATGCTTCTGTGTTGTTTTTATTTGAAGATGTTCCTTTTTCCACTATAGGCCACTTAGCGCTCTGAATGTCCCCTTGCAGTTTTTACAGAAAGAGAGTTTCAGAACTGCTAAATCAATAGTAAGCTTCCACTCTGTTAGTTGAATTCATAGAACAGAAAGAAGTTTCAAAGAATGCTTCTGTGTAGTTTTTATGTCTAGATAACCCTTTTTCCACTATCGGCTTCATAGCGCTCAGAATGTCCACTTGCAGTTTCTACAGAAAGAGTGTTTCAGAACTGCTCAATCAAAAGTAACGTTCAACCCTGTTAGTTGAAAGCACAGAACAGAGAGAAGTTTCACAGAATTCTTCTGTGTAGTTATAATTTGAAGATATTCCTTTTTCCACTATTGGCCCCCTAGAGCTCAGAAAGTCCACTTGCAGTTTCTACAGAAAGAGTGTTTCAGAACTGCTAAATCAAAAGTAAGCTTCAACACTCTTAGTTGAATACACAGAACAGAAAGAAGCTTCACAGAATGCTTCTGTGTTGATTTTATTGGGAGATGTTCCTTTTTCCACTATAGGCCCCTTAGTGCTCCGAATGTCCTCTTGCAGTTTCTACAGACAGAGAGATTCAGAACTGCTCAATCAAAAGCAATCTTTAACTCTGTTAGTTGAATGCACAGAACTGAAAGGAGTTTCATAGAATGCTTGTCTGTAGTTTTTATTTGTAGATGTTCCTTTTTTATCTATAGGCCCCTTAGCGTTCTGAATGTCCACTTGCAGTTTCTACAGAAAGAGTGTTTCAGAACTGCTCAATCAAAAGGAAAATTCACCTTTGTTAGTTGAATGGACAGAACAGAAAGAAGTTTCACAGAATGCTTCTGTGTAGTTATAATTTGAAGATATTCCTTTTTCGCTATAGGCCCCCTAGCACTCCGAATGTCCACTTGCAGTTTCTACAGAAAGAGTGTTTCAGAACTGCTCAATCAAAAGTAA
>NW_026652710.1:13726-26770 GCF_009828535.3 Hylobates moloch
GCAGTTTCTACAGAAAGAGTGTTTCAGAACTGCTCAATCAAAAGTAAGCTTCAACACTCTTAGTTGAATACACAGAACAGTTAGAAGTTTCACAGAATGCTTCTGTGTTGATTTTATTGGAAGCTGTTCCTTTTCCCACTATAGGCCCCTTAGTGCTCCGAATGTCCTCTTGCAGTTTCTACAGAAAGAGTGATTCAGAACTGCTCATTCAAAAGCAAACTTTAACTCTGTTAGTTGAATGCACAGAACCGAAAGGAGTTTAACAGAATGCTTCTCTGTAGTTTTTATTTGTAGATATTCCTTTTTTAACTGTAGGCCCCTTAGCGCTCCGAATGTCCACTTGCAGTTTCTACAGAAAGAGTGTTTGAGAACTGCTCAATCAAAAGGAAAATTCAACTCTGTTAGTTGAATGGACAGAACAGAAAGAAGTTTCACAGAATGCTTCTGTGTAGCTTTTATTTGAAGATATTCCTTTTTCCACTACTGGCCCCTTAGCACTGCGAATGTCCTCTTGCAGTTTCTACAGAAAGAGTGTTTCAGAACTGCTCAATCATAAGGAAGATTCAACTCTGTTAGTTGAATGGACAGAACAGAAAGAAGTTTCACAGAATGCTTCTGTGTAGTTTTTATTTGAAGATATTTCTTTTTCCACTACAGGCCCTTTAATGCTTTGATTATCCACCTGCAGTTTCTATAGAAAGAGGGTTTCAGAACTGCTCAATCAAAAGTAAGCTTCAACTATGTTAGTTGAATGCACAGAACTGAAAGGAGTTTCACAGAATGCTTCTGTGTAATTTTTACTTGAAGATATTCCTGTTTCCTCTGTAGGCCAGATAGCGCTTCGAATGTCCACTTGCAGTTTCTACAGAAAGAGTGTTTCAGAACTCCTCAATCAAAAGTAAGGTTCAACCCCTTTAGTTGAATACACAGAACTGAAAGAAGTTTCACAGAACGCTTCTGTGTTGTTTTTATTGGAAGATGTTCCTTTTTCCACTATAGGCCCCTTAGCGCTCCGAATGTCCACTTGCAGTTTCAACAGAAAGAGTGTTTCAGAACTGCTCAATCAATAGTAAGCTTCCACTCTGTTAGTGGAATTCACAGAACAGGAAGAAGTTTCACAGAATTCTTCTGTGTAGTTATAATGTGAAGATATTCCTTTTTCCACTATAGGCCCCCGAGCGCTCCGAATGTCCACTTGCAGTTTCTACAGAAAGAGTGTTTCAGAACTGCTCAATCAAAAGTAAGCTTCAACACTCTTAGTTGAATACACAGAACAAAAAGAAGTTTCACAGAATGCTTCTGTGTTGATTTTATTGGAACATGTTCCTTTTTCCACTGTAGGCCCCTTAGCGCTCTGAATTTCCCCTTGCAGGTTCTACAGAAAGAGAGTTTCAGAACTGCTCAATCAATAGTACGCTTCCACTCTGTGAGTTGAATTCACAGAGCAGAAAGAAGTTTCAAAGAATGCTTCTGTGTAGTTTTTATGTCTATATATCCCTTTTTCCACTCTAGGCTTCATAGCGCTCCGAATGTCCACTTGCAGTTTCTACAGAAAGAGAGTTTCAGAACTGCTCAATCAAAAGGAAGATTCAACTCTGTTAGTTGAATGGACAGAACAGAAAGAAGTTTCACAAAATTCTTCTGTGGAGTATTTATATGAAGATATTTCTTTTTTCCCTACCGGCCCTTGGGTACTCCGAATATCCACTTGCAGTTTCTACAGAAAGAGGGTTTCAGAACTGCTCAATCAAAAGTAATGTTCAACCCTGTTAATTGAATGCACAGAACACAGAGAAGTTTCACAGAATGCTTCTGTGTAGTTATAATTTGAAGATATTCCTTTTTCCACTATAGGCCCCCTAGCGCTCCGAATGTCCACTTGCAGTTTCTACAGAAAGAGTGTTTCAGAACTGCTCAATCAAAAGTAATGTTCAACCCTGTTAGTTGAATGCACAGAACAGAGAGAAGGTTCACAGAATTCTTCTGTGTAGTTATAATTTGTAGATATTCCTTTTTCCACTATAGGCCCCCTAATGCTCCGAATGTCCACTTGCAGTTTCTACAGAAAGGGTGTTTCAGAACTGCTCAATCAAAAGTAAGCTTCAACACTCTTAGTTGAATACACAGAACAGTAAGAAGTTTCACAGAATGCTTCTGTGTTGATTTTATTGTAAGATGTCCTTTTTCCAGTATAGGCCCCTTAGTGCTCCGAATGTCCTCTTGCAGTTTCTACAGAAACAGTGATTCAGAACTGCTCAATCAAAGGCAAACTTTAACCCTGTTAGTTGAATGCACAGAACCGAAAGGAGTTTAACAGAATGCTTCTCTGTAGTTTTTATTTGTAGATATACCTTTTTTAGCTATAGGCCCCTTAGCTCTCCGAATATCCACTTGCAGTTTCTACAGAAAAAGTGTTTCAGAACTTCTCAATCTAAAGGAAAATTCAACTCTGTTAGTTGAATGGACAGAACAGAAAGAAGTTTCACAGAATGCTTCTGTGTAGTTTTTATTTAAAGATATTCCTTTTTCCACTACGGGCCCCGTAGCGCTCCGAATGTCCACTTACAGTTTCTACAGAAAGAGTGTTTCAGAACTGCTCAACCATAAGGAAGATTCAACTCTGTTAGCTGAATGGACAGAACAGAAAGAAGTTTCACAGAATGATTCTGTGTAGTTTTTATTTGAAGATATTTCTTTTTCCACTACAGACCATTTAGTGCTTTGAATATCCACCTGCAGTTTCTACAGAAAGAGGGTTTCAGAAATGCTCAATCAAAAGTAAGCTTCAACTATGTTAGTTGAATGCACAGAACTGAAAGAAGTTTCACAGAATGCTTCTGTGTAATTTTTACTTGAAGATACTCCTTTTTCCTCTGTAGGCCAGATAGCGCTTCGAATGTCCACTTGCAGTTTCTACAGAAAGAGTGTTTCAGAACCCCTCAATCAAAAGTAAGGTTCAACCCCTTTAGTTGAATGCACAGACCTGAAAGTAGTTTCACAGAACGCTTCTGTGTTGTTTTTATTGGAAGATGTTCCTTTTTCCACTATAGGCGCCTTAGCGCTCTGAATGTCCCCTTGCAGTTTCTACAGAAAGAGAGTTTCAGAACTGCTCAATCAAAAGCAAGATTCAACTCTGTTAGTTGAATGCACAGAACTGAAGGAAGTTTCAGAGAATGCTTCTGTGTAGTTATAATTTGAAGATATTCCTTTTTCCACTATAGGCCTCCTAGCGCTCCGAATGTCCACTTGCAGTTTCTACAGAAAGAGTGTTTCAGAACTGCTCAATCAAAAGTAATGTTCAACCCTGTTAGTTGAATGCACAGAACAGAGAGAAGTTTCAAAGAATGCTTCTGTGTAGTTATAATTTGCAGATATTCCTTTTTCCACTATAGGTCCCCTGGCGCGCTGAATGTCCACTTGCAGTTTCTGCAGAAAGAGTGTTTCAGAACTGCTCACTCAAAAGTTATGTTCAACCCTGTTAGTTGAATGCACAGAACAGAGAGAAGTTTCACAGAATTCTTCTGTGTAGTTATAATGTGAAGATATTCCTTTTTCCACTATAGGCCCCCGAGCACTCCGAATGTCCACTTGCAGTTTCTACAGAAAGAGTGTTTCAGAACTGCTCAATCAAAAGTAAGCTTCAACACTCTTAGTTGAATACACAGAACAGAAAGAAGTTTCACAGAATGCTTCTGTGTTGATTTTATTGGAAGATGTTCCTTTTTCCACTATAGGCCCCGTAGTGTTCCGAATGTCCTCTTGCAGTTTCTACAGACAGAGAGATTCAGAACTCCTCAATCAAAAGCAAGCTTTAACTCTGTTAGTTGAATGCACAGAACCGAAAGGAGTTTAACAGAATGCTTCTCTGTAGTTTTTATTTGTAGATATTACTTTGTTAACTATAGGCCCATTAGCGCTCCGAATGTCCACTTGCAGTTTCTACAGAAAGAGTGTTTCATGCAGTTTCTACAGAAAGAGTGTTTCAGAACTGCTCAATCAAAAGTAGTGTTCTACCCTGTTAGTTGAATGCACAGAACAGAGAGAAGTTTCGCAGAATTCTTCTGTGTAGTTATAGCTTGAAGATATTCCTTTTTCAACTATAGGCCCCCTAGCGCTCCGAGTGTCCACTTGCAGTTTCTACAGAAAGAGTGTTTCAGAACTACCCAATCAAAAGTAAGCTTCAACACTCTTAGTTGAATACACAGAACAGAAAGAAGTTTCACATAATGCTTCTGTGTTGATGTTATTGGAAGATGTTCCTTTTTCCACTGTAGGCCCCTTAGTGCTCAGAATGTCCTCTTGCAGTTTCTACAGAAAGAGAGATTCAGAACTGCTCAATCAAAAGCAAGCTTTAACTCTGTTAGTTGAATGAACAGAACAGAAAGGAGTTTAACAGAATGCTTCTCTATATTTTTTAAATGTAGATATTCCTTTTTTAACTACAGGCCCCTTAGCGCTCCGAATGTCCACTTGCAGTTTCTACAGAAAGAGTGTTTCAGAACTGCTCAATCAAAAGGAAAATTCAACCCTGTTAGTTGAATGGACAGAACAGAAAGAAGTTTCACGGAATGCTTCTGTGTGGTTTTTATTTGAAGATATTCCTTTTTCCACTACTGGCCCCCTATCGCTCCGAATGTCCATCTGCAGTTTCTACAGAAAGAGTGTTTCAGAACTGCTCAATCATAAGGATGATTCAAATCTGTTAGTTGAATGGACAGAACAGAAAGAAGTTTCACAGAATTCTTCTGTGAAGTTTTTATTTGAAGATATTTCTTTTTCCACTACAGGCCCTTTAGTGCTCTGAATATCCACCTGCAGTTTCTACAGAAAGAGGGTTTCAGAACTGCTCCATCAAAGGTAAGCTTCAACTCTGTTAGATGAATGCACAGAACAGAACGAAGTTTCATAGAATGCTTCTGTGTAATTTTTACTTGAAGATATTCCTTTTTCCTCTGTAGGCCAGATAGCGCTTCGAATGTCCACTTGCAGTTTCTGCAGAAAGAGTGTTTCAGAACTCCTCAATCAAAAGTAAGGTTCAACCCCTTTAGTTGAATACACAGAACAGAAAGTAGTTTCACAGAACGCTTCTGTGTTGTTTTTATTGGAAGATGTTCCTTTTTCCACTATAGGCCCCTTAGCGCTCTCAATGTCCCCTTGCAGTTTCTACAGAAAGAGAGTTTCAGAACTGCTCAATCAAAAGCAAGATTCAACTCTGTTAGTTGAATTCACAGAACTGAAAGAAGTTTGACAGAATCCTTCTCTGTAGTTTTTATTTGAAGATATTCCTTTTTCCACTATAGTCCCCTTAGCGCTCCGAATGTACACTTGGCAGTTTCAACAGAAAGAGTGTTTCAGAACTGCTCAATCAATAGTAAGCTTCCACTCTGTTAGTTGAATTCACAGAACAGAAAGAAGTTTCAAAGAATGCTTCTGTGTAGTCTTTATGTCTAGATATCCCTTTTTCCAGTATAGGCCCCCGAGCGCTCCGAATGTCCACTTGCAGTTTCTACAGAAAGGGTGTTTCAGAACTGCTCAATCAAAAGTAATGTTCAACCCTGTTAGTTGAATGCACAGAACAGAAAGAAGTTTCACAGAATGCTTCTGTGTAGTTATAATTTGAAGATATTCCTTTTTCCACTATAGGCCCCCTAGTGCTTCGAATGTCCACTTGCAGTTTCCACAGAAAGAGTGTTTCAGAACTGCTCAATCAAAAGGAATGTTCAACCCTGTTAGTTGAATGCACAGAAGAGAGAGAAGTTTCACAAAATGCTTCTGTGTAGTTATAATTTGAAGATATAGCTTTTTCAACTATAGGCCCCCTAGCGCTCCGAATGTCCACTTGCAGTTTCTAGAGAAAGAGTGTTTCAGAACTGCTCAATCATAAGGAAGAATCAACTCTGTTAGTTGAATAGACAGAACAGAGAAAAGTTTCACAGAATGCTTCTGTGTAGTTTTTATTTGAAGATATTTCTTTTTCGACTACAGGCCCTTTAGTGCTTTGAATATCCACCTTCAGTTTCTACAGAAACAGGGTTTCAGAACTGCTCCATCAAAAGTAAGCTTCAACTATGTTAGTTGAATGCACAGAACTGAAAGAAGTTTCACAGAATGCTTCTGTGTAATTTTTACTTGAAGACATGCCTTTTTCCTCTGTAGGCCAGATAGTGCTTCGAATGTCCACTTGCAGTTTCTACAGAAAGAGTGTTTCAGAACCCCTCAATCAAAAGTAAGGTTCAACCCCTTTAGTTGTATACACAGAACAGAAAGAAGTTTCACAGAACGCTTCTGTGTTGTTTTAATTGGAAGATGTTCCTTTTTCCAATATAGGCGCCTTAGCGCTCTGAATGTCCCCTTGCAGTTCCTACAGAAAGAGAGTTTCAGAACTGCTCAATCAAAAGCAAGATTCAACTCTGTTAGTTGAATGCACAGAACAGAGAGAAGTTTCACAGAATTCTTCTGTGTAGTTATAATGTGAAGATATTCCTTTTTCCACTATAGGCCCACGAGCGCTCCGAATGTCCACTTGCAGGTTCTACAGAAAGAGTGTTTCAGAACTGCTCAATCAAAAGTAAGCTTCAACACTCTTAGTTGAATACACAGAACAGAAAGAAGTTTCACAGAATGTTTCTGTGTAGTCTTTATTTGAAGATATTCCTTTTTCCACTACTGGCCCTTTATTACTCTGAATGTCCACTTGCAGTTTCTCCAGAAAGTGTGTTTCAGAACTGCTCAATCAAAAGTAAGCTTCAACTCTCTTAGTTGAATGGACAGAACAGAAAGAAGTTTCACAAAATGCTTCTGTGGAATTTTTATATGAAGATATTTCTTTTTCCACTACCGGCCCTTGGGTACTCGGAATATCCACTTGCAGTTTCTACAGAAAGAGTGTTTCAGAACTGCTCCATCAAAAGTAAGCTTCAACTCTCTTAGATGAATGCACAGAATAGAAAGTAGTTTCACAGAATGGTTCTGTGTAATTTTTACTTGAAGATATTCCTTTTTCCTCTGTAGGCGAGATAGCGCTTCGAATGTCCACTTGCAGTTTCTACAGAAAGAGTGTTTCAGAACTCCTCAGTCAAAAGTAAGGTTCAAACCCTTTAGTTGAATACACACAAAACAAAGAAGTTTCACAGAACGCTTCTGTGTTGTTTTTATTGGACGATGTTCCTTTTTCCACTGTAGGCCCCTCAGCGCTCGGAATGTCCCCGTGCAGTTTCTACAGAAAGAGAGTTTCAGAACTGCTGAATCAAAAGAAGATTCAACTCTGTTAGTTGAATGCACAGAACTGAAAGAAGTTTCACATAGTCCTTCTCTGTAGTTTTTATTTGAAGATATTCCTTTTTCCACTATAGGCCACTTAGCGCTCCGAATGTCCACTTGCACTTTCAACAGAAAGAGTGTTTCAGAACTGCTAAATCAATAGTAAGCTTCCACTCTGTTAGTTGAATGGACAGAACAGAAAGAAGTTTCACAGAATGCTTCTGTGTAGTTAATTTGAAGATATTCCTTTTTCCACTATAGGCTTCCTAGCGCTCCGAATGTCCACTTGCAGTTTCTACAGAAAGAGTGTTTCAGAACTGCTCAATCAAAAGTAATGTTCAAACCTGTTAGTTGAATGCACAGAACAGAAGGAAGTTTCACAGAATTCTTCTGTGTAGTTATAATTTGAAGATATTCCTTTTTCCACTATAGGCCCCATAGCGCTCCGAATGTCCACTTGCAGTTTCTGCAGAAAGAGTGTTTCAGAACTGCTCAATCAAAAGTAATGTTCAACCCTGTTAGTTGAATGCACAGAACATTCTGTGTAGTTATAATGGGAAGATATTCCTTTTTCCACTATACGCCCCCGAGCGCTCCGAATGTCCACTTGCAGTTTCTACAGAAAGAGTGTTTCAGAACTCCTCAATCAAAAGTAAGGTTCAACCCCTTTAGTTGAATACACAGAACAGAAAGAAGTTTCACAGAACGCTTCTTTGTTGTTTTTATTGGACGATGTCCCTTTTTCCACTGTAGGCCCCTTAGCGCTCAGAATGTCCCCGTGCAGTTTCTACAGAAAGAGAGTTTCAGAACTGCTGAATCAAAAGAAGATTCAACTCTGTTAGTTGAATGCACAGAACTGAAAGAAGTTTCACGTAATCCCTCTCTGTAGTTTTTCTTTGAAGATATTCCTTTTTCCACTATAGGCCCCTTGGCGCTCCGAATGTCCACTTGCACTTTCAACAGAAAGAGTGTTTCAGAACTGCTCAATCAATAGTAAGCTTCCACTCTGTTAGTTGAGTGGACAGAACAGAAAGAAGTTTCACAGAATGATTCTGTGTAGTTAGAATTTGAAGATATTCCTTTTTCCACTATAGGCCTCCTAGCGCTCCGAATGTCAACTTGCAGTTTCTACAGAAAGAGTGTTTCAGAACTGCTCAATCAAAAGTAATGTTCAACCCTGTTAGTTGAATGCACAGAAAAGAAGGAAGTTTCACAGAATGCTTCTGTGTAGTTATAATTTGAAGATATTCCTTTTTCCACTATAGGCCCCCTAGCGCTCCGAATGTCCACTTGCAGTGTCTGCAGAAAGAGTGTTTCAGAACTGCTCAATCAAAAGTAATGTTCAACCCTGGTAGTTGAATGCACAGAACAGAGAGAAGTTTCACAGAATTCTTCTGTGTAGTTATAATGGGAAGATATTCCTTTTTCCACTATAGGCCCCAGAGCGCTCCGAATGTCCACTTGCAATTTCAACAGAAACAGTGTTTCAGAATTCCTCAATCAAAAGTAAGGTTCAACCCCTTTAGTTGAATACACAGACCAGAAAGATGTTTCACAGAACGCTTCTGGGTTGTTTTTATTGGAAGATGTTCCTTTTTCCACTATAAACCCCTTAGCGCTCTGAATGTCCCCTTGCAGTTTCTACAGAAAGAGAGTTTCAGAACTGCTCAATCAATAGTAAGCTTCCACTCTGTTAGTTGAATTCACAGAACATAAAGAAGTTTCAAAGAATGCTTCTGTGTAGTTTTTATGTCTAGATATCACTTTTTCCACTATAGGCTTCATAGCTCTCAGAATGTCGACTTGCAGTTTCTACAGAAAGAGTGTTTCAGAACTGCTCAATCAAAAGTAATGTTCAACCCTGTTAGTTGAATGCACAGAACAGAAAGAAGTTTCACAGAATGCTTCTGTGTAGTTATAATTTGAAGACATTCCTTTTTCCACTGTAGGCCCCCAAGCGCTCCGAATGTCCACTTGCAGTTTCCACAGAAAGAGTGTCTCAGAACTGCTCAATCAAAAGTAAGCTTCAACACTCTTAGTTGAATACACAGAACTGAAAGAAGTTTCACAGAATGCTTCTGTGTTGATTTTATTGGAAGATGTTCCTTTTTCCACTATAGGCCCCTTAGTTTTCCGAATGTCCTCTTGCAGTTTCTACAGAAAGAGAGATTCAGAACTGCTCAATGAAAAGCAATCTTTAACTCTGTTACTTGAATGCACAGAACAGAAAGGAGTTTCACAGAATGCTTCTATGTACTTTTTATTTGTAGATATTCCTTTTTCCACTTTAGGCCCCCTAGCGCTCTGAATGTCCCCTTGCAGTTTCTACAGAAAGAGGGTTTCAGAACTGCTCAATCAAAAGGAAAATTCAACTCTGTTAGTTGAATGCACAGAACAGAAAAAAGTTTCACAGAATACTTCTGTGTAGTTTTTATTTGAAGATATTTCTTTTTCCTCTACAGGCCCTTTACTGCTCTGAATATCCACCTGCAGTTTCTACACAGAGAGGGTTTCAGAAGAGCTCCATCAAGAGTAAGCTTCAACTCTGTTAGATGAATGCACAGAACAGAAAGAAGTTTCACAGAATGCTTCTGTGTAATTTTTACTTGAAGATATTCCTTTTTCCTCAATAGGCCAGATAGCGCTTCGAATGTCCACTTGCAGTTTCTACAGAAAGGGTGTTTCAGAACTCCTCAATCACAAGTATGGTTCAACCACTTTTGG
This sequence comes from Hylobates moloch, assembly GCF_009828535.3. NCBI lineage: Eukaryota > Metazoa > Chordata > Mammalia > Primates > Hylobatidae > Hylobates > Hylobates moloch. The sequence continues at coordinate 23,711 of NW_026652710.1, forward strand.
TGAATACACAGAACAGAAAGATGTTTCACAGAACGCTTCTGTGTTGTTTTTATTGGAAGATGATCCTTTTTCCACTATAGGCCCCTTAGCGCTCTGAATGTCCCCTTGCAGTTTCTACAGAAAGAGAGTTTCAGAACTGCTCAAATAATAGTAAGCTTCCAGTCTGTTACTTGAATTCACAGAACAGAAAGAAGTTTCAAAGAATGCTTCTGTGTGGTTTTTATGTCTAGATATCACTTTTTCCACTATAGGCTTCATAGCGCTCAGAATATCCACTTGCAGTTTCTACAGAAAGTGTGTTTCAGAACTGCTCAATCAAAAGTAATGTTCAACCCTGTTAGTTGAATGCACAGAACAGAAAGAAGTTTCACAGAATACTTCTGTGTAGTTATAATTTGAAGATATTCCTTTTTCCACTGTAGGCCCCCTAGCGCTCCGAATGTCCACTTGCAGTTTCCACAGAAAGAGTGTTTCAGAACTGCTCAATCAAAAGTAAGCTTCAACACTCTTAGTTGAATACACAGAAGACTAAGAAGTTTCACAGAATGCTTCTGTGTTGATTTTATTGGAAGATGTTCCTTTTTCCACTATACGCCCCTTAGTGCTCCGAATGTCCTCTTGCAGTTTCCACAGAAAGAGAGATTCAGAACTGCTCAATCAAAAGCAATCTTTAACTCTGTTAGTTGAATGCACAGAACAGAAAGGAGTTTCACAGAATGCTTCTCTGTTGTTTTTATTTGTAGATATTGCTTTTTCCACTATAGGCCCCCTAGCGCTCCGAATGTCCACTTGCAGTTTCTACAGAAAGAGTGTTTCAGAACTCCCCAATCAAAAGGAAAATTCAACTCTGTTAGTTGAATGCACAGAACAGAAAGAAGTGTCACAGAGTACTTCTGTGTAGTTTTTATTTGAAGATATTTCTTTTTCCACTACAGGCCCTTTAGTGCTCTGAATATCCACCTGTAGTTTCTACAGAAAGAGGGTTTCAGAACTGCTCAATCAAAAGTAAGCTTCAAATCTGTTAGTTGAATGCACAGAACAGAAAGAAGTTTCACAGAATGCTTCTGTGTAATTTTTACTTTAAGATATTCCTTTTTCCTCTGTAGGCCTGATAGCTCTTAAAATGTCCACTTGCAGTTTATACAGAAAGAGTGTTTCAGAACTCCTCAATCAAAAGTAAGGTTCAACCCCTTTAGTTGAATACACACAACAGAAAGAAGTTTCACAGAACGCTTCTGTGTTGTTTTTATTGGACGATGTTACTTTTTCCACTGTAGGCCCCTTAGGGCTCTGAATGTCCCCGTGCAGTTTCGGCAGAAAGAGAGTTTCAGAACTGCTGAATCAAAAGAAGATTCAACTCGGTTATTTCACTGCACAGAACTGAAAGAAGTTTCACATAATCCTTCTCTGTAGTTTTTATTTGAAGATATTCCTTTTTCCACTATAGGCCCCTTAGCGCTCCGAATGTCCACTTGCTGTTTCAACAGAAAGAGTATTTCAGAACTGCTCAATCAATAGTAAGCTTCAACTCTGTTAGTTGAATGGACACAACAGAAAGAAGTTTCACAGAATGCTTCTGTGTAGTAATAATTTGAAGATATTCCTTTTTCCACTCTAGGCCTCCTAGCCCTCCGAATTTCCACTTGCAGTTTCTACAGAAAGAGTGTTTCAGAACTGCTCAATCAAAAGTAATGTTCAACCCTGTTAGTTGAATGCACAGAATAGAGAGAAGTTTCACAGAATGCTACTGTGTAGTTATAATTTGAAGATATTCCTTTTTCCAATATAGGCCCCCTAGCGCTCCGAATGTCCACATGCAGTTTCTGCAGAAAGAGTGTTTCAGAACTGCTCAATCAAAAGTAATGTTCACCCCAGTTAGTTGAATGCACAGAACAGAGAGAAGTTTCACAGAATTCTTCTCTGTAGTTATAATGGGAAGATATTCCTTTTTCCACTATAGGCCCCCTAGCGCTCCAAATGTCCACTTGCAGTTTCTACAGAAAGAGTGTTTCAGAACTGCTCAATCAAAAGTAAGCTTCAACACTCTTAGTTGAATACACAGAACAGAAAGAAGTTTCACAGAATGCTTCTGTGTTGATTTTATTGGAAGATGTTCCTTTTTCCACTATACGCCCCTTACTGCTACGAATATCCACTTGCAGTTTCTACAGAAAGAGTGTTTCAGAACTCCTCAATCAAAAGTAAGGTTCAACCCCTTTAGTTGAATACACAGAACAGAAAGATGTTTCACAGAACGCTTCTGTGTTGTTTTTATTGGAACATGTTCCTTTTTCCACTATAGGCCCCTTAGCGCTCTGAATGTCCCCTTGCAGTTTCTACAGAAAGAGAGTTTCAGAACTGCTCAATCAATAGTAAGCTTCCACTCTGTTAGTTGAATTCAAAGAACAGAAAGAAGTTTCAAAGAATGCTTCTGTGTCATTTTTATGTCTAGATATCCCTTTTTCCACTCTAGGCTTCATAGCGCTCAGAATGTCCACTCGCAGTTTCTACAGAAAGAGTGTTTCAGAACTGCTCAATCAAAAGTAATGTTCAACCCTGTTAGTTGAATGCACAGAACAGAAAGAAGTTTCACAGAATGCTTCTGTGTAGTTATAATTTGAAGATATTCCTTTTTCCACTGTAGGCCCCCTAGCGCTCCGAATGTCCACTTGCATTTTCCACAGAAAGAGTGTTTCAGAACTGCTCAATCAAAAGTAAGCTTTAACACTCTTAGTTGAATACACAGAACAGAAAGAAGTTTCACAGAATGCTTCTGTGTTGATTTTATTGGAAGATGTTCCTTTTTCCACTATAGGCCCCTTAGTATTCCGATTGTCCTCTTGCAGTTTCTACAGAAAGAGAGATTCAGAACTGCTCAATCAAAAGCAATCTTTAACTCTGTTAGTTGAATGCACAGAACAGAAAGGAGTTTCTCAGAATGCTTCTATGTAGTTTTTATTTGTAGATATTCCTTTTTCCTCTATAGGCCCCCTAGCGCTCCGAATGTCCACTTGCAGTTTCTACAGAAAGAGTGTTTCAGAACTGCTCAATCAAAAGGAA